>NC_048895.1:8049404-8125959 GCF_011077185.1 Oxyura jamaicensis
CCCCCCCCCCCCCCCCCCCCCCCCCCCCCCCCCCCCCCCCCCACCACAATTGACACATGTGGTTTTTCTCTGAGTCACATTATGGAGCTGCCCATATTCTGTTCTGTACCATAAGACTAGACTTATGGCTATATTTATTGCAATACTGTAAAACATTAGTGTTGCTGTTAATTACAGGTGAAGCAGCAGCCAAAATTCTGAATTATAATTAAATTGGGTTTAGCTTAATCTGTATATATTTTAATGTTCTGCTTTTTAGTCCATAAAGAATTTATGGGTTGTCTTTACTAACCTAATCAATAGAAGAGACCAAATCAGTCACAGGTGATGTTTTTGCTTGCTGGTGTTTAAGAGCACTGTGTAAAGACCAGGAGCCTACCAAAGAGGTACTGCTAGCTGTCACGATTTGAAGTGGGCTCAGCATAACGCCGGATTTTGACAAGATGTTTAATGGTGACGTAAAGGGTCAAGGTTTTCAGGAATAATTTAAAGGAGAGAAATGAGGCAGCTTGGTGCCTCATTTGTGCTACTTGATAATCAGCCAAACTGCTCAAAATATACTCCTGTAAGTCAGAGTATTAGTGTGCCACTATTTTTCTGAATGGCACTTACTGTCATTAAATTTATAAAATAAAAGCTTTTCCTTTTAAGAAGAAACTCCGAGGACCTCAGTCAGTGCACTGTGTCCTGTGGCGATGGAATGAGCGAGCTGAAGCCAGCGATGCTGTCACAGTGGTCCATGTGCCGGGGAAGGCAATAACTGATGTTGCTTGTGGTGTATGGATGTATAAAGGTCAGGGACCACCGCTCAATAACCTGTAGAGCACAAGCCATTTTTCTCATTTATTATTAGAACAAATCAAAACTCAGATGTTACATGCATTAGCCTCCATCTCTTCTGTTCACTTCCACTTGCAGTTAGTATTGGTATTTTGCCCAGACGCATGTACCTGTCCTGGACAACATGGGCTCATTCGCTGAAGCTAAGGTGGCAGTCTCGAGGGTCTTGTCTGGTAGCCCCAGAGATAGGCTCTCATGTTTTTCTGGCACCAGCTGGACAAAGAAGGCTTGTGCTGCAATGAGAACCTCGCCTTCATTGCTGGATATTGTTGAGAAAATGAGCAGCATTGTATGTTGAGAGTAAACCATAAAAATTTTCACAGGACACAGAAGTGTAGAGCCTTTAGAAGATATGGATTAAAAATCAGTTAGCAGATGAGAAATGAATGCAAAGAATAAAAAATCAATTCTCTTGATGAAAGAGGTGCAGTAGTATTAGGGATAGCAGTGTCAGGACCAGTTTTGCTCAATATATTTAAGTGTTTTCAGCAGCGCAGTAGAGAGGGCTATAATTTGCTGATAACTCTGAATGACTGACATTGTATATAAACTTCAAAGACTTTAGATAAAAATTGCAGAATCCACAATGGAATCATGTAAATGACTAAAACGCTCATGGGCTCTTAATTAGTTGTAACTCCTCGGGGGAAAATTTTCTGAAAGTGATTTTGGATGACTTCTTGAAAACAGTTCTGGCTGGGGAGACAAATAAAATGCTCAGCTCTTAATGGTGTGGCTAGAGATTAACCTTTTTATAGGGGGGGCGAAGAGGGGGATGTAAATTGAATGCTGCTGTCAGGTGGAACACTGAGTTACCTGAAAGGATATAGCAGAAGTAGTGAAGATCTGTCAAATATACAAAATATTATGACAGTCACTGTATTCGATATATTTCACGATAGGAGAATCTAAAAAGCGCATCTTCCTCATGTTTATTTTGTTATAAAGCAAAAGGGTAACGATGACGTTAGATGACGTAGTATTTTACTTTTCTGTTTTGGAGAGCTGTTCCCTGTTAAGGGGTGAAGTTCCTCATAAAGCCTGCTACAACAGCATGTTGGGAAGGCATTAATGAAGGCCAAAGAGAAGATCATCACAAGGGAAGGGAGAAGGCTTCCTTGTGGCTGCGGGTAAAATGAGCAAGGACACGGAGGGTCTGTGGTCCCTTTTGCAGTTAGCACTGACCAGTGTGGTACATGATCCTTTTTCATGCCAGAGGAAAGCAAGAGCAGAGTTGGCGGTGAGCTGGTGGCTCCCTAGGCAGTGTGCCCATGAGCTGGCCATCAGCTCGGTGATCAGGGCTTCCAGCTTTGGTGGCTGTCCTCCTAGTTGCCCATTAAACTTGTTCTCAAGTGATTTGTTCTTTTCACACATTTTAGCCTGAAAAACAAACAAACAAACAAAAAAACAACCTTCCTCTTCTTTTGTCAGCTTGTCCATATGTTTCCTTCATAGTTATGCAGGAAGATCATTGAAGACGACCAAATGTGTGTTGAACTCAGTGTCCTGCCTTTGCCATGGCTGGGAACTGATGCTTAGCGAGGTGGGTAAGGACAGGGCAAGATTTAATGACACTTGTCAGAAACACTTTCCTAGCCTGAGCTTTTCATCGCTCAGGGACTTCATGATCCACAAATTTTATTTTTGTCCTTTAAATCCCTCATTGGCTTTTTCTTAGATGAATTTGTAACATTGTTTTTTTTACTCCCATAAACTTTGCTATGACATCCACTGTGCTTTTTTTCCAAGAAGCATCTCCTTTTGTTTGTCTTGAACTTAAAGCATGCTGGTTTCATTTAATGTCCCCAGTATTTTTTTTTTTGTCGACCCGCAGGTTTGATTGGAGGATCCTGAGTTATTTTTGTTGTGATGTAATGTGCTGTAACTGTGTACCACCCTATGACGGTTTTACTGGGGCGTTTATTTCAGTGTGGGGTTTTGCTCATGTATAAAAGGGACAAACTTTCATTAAAGGGGGGTTTGTTTTTTCTTTCTTTCTTTCTTTCTTTTTTTTTTTTTTAATTCAGCTGTTCATTTTCCAGTGTGGAATTAAAGTCTTGATAATCTTTTAAGTTTAATGTAGTGTTACTTTGTACTATACTGCAAGTGATTTAGCATTTTAATTTAAGACTACCATGTGATTATTATCCAAATATATTTCTTCTCTCGTGACTGGGGAAGTCTTGACTATCAGTAATCTGAGGATATTACTTCATTCTTGAACTGATGGTTAATAATGCCAGCTTTTAGGGAAATGAACACTTTGTGGATGTGTCTCCATCTACTGGAAAAATACTCAAAGACCCACACATTTTGACCACGTATAATCTCCTGTTTGCTAGCTAACAAGGCAACAATTGAGCGAATGTGGGTGGTAAGTCTGTCAGATGTGGGTGGTGGATGAATGAGCCCCAGGTGGGGAGGGTGGGCTTGAGGGGAGAGGGACAAAAAGGGACAGAGGGGGAGAGAGACTCTTCGCAAAGGAAATGTGTGAAAGGTCAGAGGAAGTGTAGTACTGCCTCCACGAACAACCATAAAATCCTGCAACTAGTTAAAGGAACATTTAAAGGGCTGGCAAAACAGATGGTGCATAAGTTAAAACTGTACAGGAGCAACTTACCTTCTGCAGCGATTTCAGCAAGACAGTTATTTCTGTGGTTGTTACTCTATCATTCAATCACAACATGCAATTACTATAGCAAACCTTCTGTCACATTGCGCACGTTTTCACACTTGTCAGAGGAAAAGTCATAGATTAAACAATATGGTTTAAAGCACTGTTTAGTTATGAATTTCGTAATTGTATTTTAATGTAATGTGTTCTGCTGAAGCAGATCTCCAAAGAGCAAGAACCAGGGGAATATTCTCAGGAAGAAAAACAAGTATCGTTGGCCATACAGATCCCATTAGCACAAATGGAAATTTCTCAGTGCTAATGCCTTTGCATCAGTCTGAAAACACAAGCAATTAGAGCCCCGTTTTGGAGTCATTGCATGTACAGAACTCTCACTGAAATCAATGGGAGCTTGGAGAAAAGACAGACAGACAGAAGAACCAGGGCCTTAACACTAACATACCCCTTTTTCTTTTGTACAGTCCTTACCATACCACATGGTACAACTTTTCAGTTATTTCTTAATTCTCTTCAGAGTATTTGAAAACAAAACAAACAATAAACCCAAAACAAATTGTAAAACCACTTTTCAAACCCTTTTGTTTTTATGTAAGACATTGCCATCCACAGATGCAAGTTTTTCATTTCATGTTTTCTTAGTTGCCTCCTTTCTGTTTTTTGTTGTTTTTTCTCTGCTCTTTGTTCTCCAGAACTGGTAAGTGACATACATAGTTGTTTAGATGTATATATGTTGCTTTTGTCTCTCGCGCTAAATGGTTTGTGTGAATGATGAAGTATTAGTAATGCAAGTGGTTGTTCCTTATAACGTTTCTTGAATAATAATGCATCTCTGGTTTAGAGCTTTTCATGTCTGCCTTTCCTTTAGGGAGAGAAAAAACCAAAACAAAACAAAAAAACAATGAAACACAACCAAACTAAACCAATTCAAAGCAACAACACAAGGATCCCAATATCCTTTAAAAAATAATAATAATAAAAAAATAATGAAAGGGGCATCTGGGGGCAACTCAGCAGAAAATACATGGAAATCAAAGCAATAGCTATATTTTTTAGTTCCATTTTGGTTAGTCTGTGCAGTTTTCATTTGGGAAATATGTATTTAAAAAAATCAATAAAACTTTATGCCTTTTCAGTTGTGATTCTTTTACTATTTTAAAAATACAAGTACCAGCTATTTGCAAACAAAACATTTGGAAATAAGAATTTGACAAGGCTTTAAGTGTTACTTGAATCCAATACAAAGTCTGTCTGGATCATTATATTACACAGGAGGGTATAGAAAATTAAAGTCACGCTTCCATTTTAAAATAGTTAACCTTGTATTTTTGCAGCAGCACCTATTGAGAGAGAGAATAAATGTCTAGAAGAGAATGAAAGCTGGAGGAGCTTACACAAAATATTTTTACTTTCTCTCTTTTTTGACGTTTCTAATATGCGTGATGGCCGTTCTTGCATTGATATTGAATTTTTATTGAGCCTTATTCTGACACATTTACTGATGCCAAGTGAATCATTATTCAGATTCATTGAAATTGGTGGAAATTCTGTCAGGGGTTATTTGTAAGGACAAAATGTGAGAACCTGCAACCCTGGATTAGTCTTTCTTCAAGGACTCCTCATTTTCTGAGTGCCCAATTGAACCCATTGCCACTGATTTTTTCCAAAACCTTCTTTGACAGAAGATTTCCATTTTGTAAAAGTGGTGATTTCCATTTTGAAAACCGACCCGAGGTACCAGAAATGAGGCATCTGGAATTGTTGGGCTATTTTTGGCAATATTGGCACAGCTTGTTTATTCACATCATTTGACAGCAGCCTGAGAAGAGTAACAATTGTAGAAATAGGATTTGGATTCCAGCTGAAGTTTAGGATTTCTTGCTGCCTGCAATGGCTCTGAATCAAGCCACAGATGGTAACAAGGCGCCTGTAGCTGCTGCTCTCCTTGCACAGGCGCTCCAGCAACACTGAAAGCAAGGAAGGACCTCAGGAAAAATTGTGAAGTGGATCTGAAAGCAGATGTGCCACAGCTGTAAGGGAAGTGATAATGGAAGCAGTGAATTCAGAAAGGAGTGGATGGCAGCAATCTGTCATTTATGGGGGATGGAAAAAAGGAAAGGAAAAAGCTGAAGTGAGGGGATAAATAGGGGGAAAATGCTGTGCTGAGGAAACTCATAATAGCTGTGGAAACATTGGTGTAGAGACTGTGTCTGGGAACAGTAGAAAATAAAAACACAATCTCCTTGGTCTTTAAAAAGAATCTCAATTTGTCTTTATTGTGATTTATGCCATCAGCCCTCCTCAACAGTATTACAGCCGCGTAATCCACAGCTGCTGTTATTTATTCTGAATAAAGAAGGCAATTTTAACTGTGATCTCCCTTGACATTTCCCAAGGTCTGCTCCTGTCTCCTACCTTTCATCATCATGTACTACTTCAAGGCAATCAACGTCTCTCTTGCCTTCCTCAAAAAGAAACATGCGTTTCGGTCGCTCACCCTGGACCGGAGTGACACAGACGTTGCAGGTTATGGGAGATCAATTGCATAGCCCTGCTCCTCTTCACTTGGGACAATTTCTGTGTGGGCAAGGTTGGAATCCAAATAAGACATTAGCCCACTTTGTCACAGTAGCTAGGGTGGCAGGAAAGAAAGAAAATAGTGTCTTACCCAACAAGGTATCTTCTCTTTTTCATTTTATAATCTGTGTCAGTGGCAGTTGGAACCATTAGACCTGCATTAAAATTACATATTACTTATATAAATGGGAGCTATAAATATCACAAATAGTAAAACTAAAATTGCACCGAGGTTCAAGAGACAGTATGTCTAAAACCTACAAAATTAAGGGCATTTAGAGGAAAGCCTCAACCTCCATCTCCCCTTAATTTACCTCATTATTCTAAGTTGTCAGAGAGTGATCTCAATACTATGTTAATGTCATTTTATGGCTTTTTCTCTCAAGGTTCCTCAGATCTGAATCAGACCACAGTAAAAAGTGCAATTATATTTCTTTGTGTTGGTTTAGGTGGAGCAATAAGGATGACACAGCCTAGAGTTAAGGTGGAGCATTTACTGAAATCAGTAAATACTTCTGTAGCCAAATATCTCCCTTCAAATGTTTTTATATTATTATAGTTATTGTGGGTCCTTATCCTTTTTTTTTTAATATTATAATTGCAAAGCTGATATTGATCTCTACATGTGTTGCAACATGCAAACAGTACAGTAGGTATGTCCTCTCGCATCAGCCTGCATGGGCTCAAGCCCACTGGCAAAGCAATGCCTGTTCTGAGAATAAATGGGTGTCTCAGCTTTTGCATCCCCTGGGGGTGGAAGTCACGCTGGACTACCAGGAGCCAGCGCTGTGGCCAGCAGATCTGATTTTCCCAGCTGTGCTCCTGGAAATTAGACCAGTGTGCAGGACCAAGGATGCTGTTTAGCTCTTAATTAGCCCTTTTTGAGAAACTGAGTATATTAGCTAGCCTGGAGGTGCCTTGCTTGGTGCTGGCATCTGTGTTTGTCTGAGGCAGGAGTGTGCCAGACAGGCCTTTCCTGGACTGCTTTAGGCTCTCCTTTGCCGTTGCACTCAGGAGGCTGACTACCATACATGATGATTTCATGAAGCTGGGGAAGTCTGGCCCATCATTTTTCATTAGAAGTAATTCTGTATTGAATCAGTGGAAAGAATATTCCTGCGGTTAGGGCTCCAGAGAGAGAGAGAGTTCCTGAATATGCTTTCTGGCAAATATGTCTGATTTCCTGTGCTTAGGGAGAGATTTGTTTCACCTAAATTTAGCTTAGGTATCTAGCTTCGCTCTGTAGTCAGTGGTTCCCCATGAGAGCCATTCATTTGACCTGAAACAGCTGAATTACCTTCATTATTAACTGTAGTGAGAATCATAGACCTAGAAGTCCGGGCTTGACATGGCTTAACGGAGATGAAGCTGGATCCTGCTTTTCCTCTTGGTTAGCAATACAGGTGTGCGATGAGGTCAGTGGATCCTGCGGGATCTTGTGAGTAGAAGTGTGCCAGTGGGGGTGAGATGCCCAAACACTACTGTGAAGGAGGCCTTTGATGCTAAAGAAATGGGGCCCTTTAATACAACAGTGTTTTTGAAGGAGGTATGATTAAACGGTGTTGTTAATCTTGTGAAAGGGATTTATTTCCTTGATTTGAAATAGCACTAAGGGCTGCATCCGAGTTGTTCTTATAAAGGAAGCTCTTCTTGATATAATAGTTAGATACTCATAGTTTAATGACTACAGAGGAAAACCTGCCAACAGTTTCAGGTTCCGCAGTACTGAAAGGCTAATGAATACAGGGCATGTAGGTGAGTATCCCTTTCCCTTTTTGAAAAATGCAAGGGGATTTTTAATTTATTCCTCTTCAGTACTAAGGAAACCCCTTCTTTAGTAACACTAGAAGCACATCATAGATGTTCAAAAATCAAAAAAAGTTGTCGTTCACTTCAGGCCCATTTTTGTGTTGGTTGGTATAGGAAAAAAAATAAAAATCTGTTCTAGGTTCTCATTCAGTGTTCTGTTCCTTCCTCATTTGTTTTTAGTGCTTTAATTGGTGAGGTTTTGTTCCAATTGCGATGACTTCTGAACACCTTAAGTGAGTGCTGCCTTATACATGCACTTACGATGAATCTGTCTGTATTTTATTGTTATGTGTGAGATGGATTTAAAGCAGGCTGAGCTGCTGGGATTAAAGGGTTGTGGTCAGTGGCACAAAGTCCAGCTGGAGGCCGGTCACTAGCAGCATACCCCAGGGGTCAATAGTGGGGTCAGTGCTATTAATGACTTAGATGATGGGCAGAGTGCACCCCGGGGAGTTCTCAGACATACAGAGCTGGGAGGAGTGCCTGATAAACCAGATGGTTGTGCTGCTATTCAGAGGCATGCTGACAGGTCAGAGAGTTGGGGGGGGGGGGGGGTCTCATGAAGTTCAACCCAGAATTGCAAAGCCCTGCCCCGGGGAGGAATTGCCGCGTGCCCTAGTGCACTCCGAGGGCTTGCTGGTTGGAAAACATCTCTGCAGAGAAGGACCTGGGGGTTCCTGGTGAATAGCAGAACTGGGATTGTTCAGCGTGGAGAAGAAACAGCTCAGGAAGGATGTATTATCAGTGATATCATACCTGATGGGTGGGAGGAAAGACCGTGAGCCAGACTCATTCCAGAGGTGTCCAATGAACAGACAAAAGGCAGTGGGCAGAAACTGAAACCTAGGAAATTCTATTTAAATATAAGGAATTCCTTATTTATTCTGAGGTTGGTCAGACTCCAGAACAGGCTGCCCGTGGAAGATGTGGAGTCTCCATCCCTGGAGATGCTCCAGCTCGACTGGGCACAGGAGTCCTGGGCAACCTGCTCTGCATTCCCCTGCTTTAAGTGGGAGGGCTGCACTGCATCATCTCCAGAGGTGCTTTCCAACCTCAGCTATTCTCCGTTTGTTTGAAATGTGAACAGCTCTTCTTCTTTCTCTTCCTTTTTTTTTTTTTTTTTTGAGAAAACATTTCCATAGACTATATAATTTTATTGCTGAGGATTTCTAAATGTGAATGTTGTATGATTTTCAAAAATGTGTAGCAAAGTGTTAGTCTCTAGTTCCCCTATCAGCCTTTCGTTCTTGCTACAGATGTGTGAATAGTTCAGAAAAAAAAAAGGTAACCCTCCCCCATAACTGAGTTTATACTCAGGGAAGTAAAATTATCTGAGTGATTTTCAGTCAAGATCTTGATCCAGGTAGTTAATTTGAGCTATTATTTTTATTTTCTGAAAAATAATGAATTTCAAATTATCTAAATAAAAATCTGGTGAGAATCCTCAAGTAGTGTATCTCCTTAAATAAATTCTGTTCTGTTTCCGTAACTGTAATGTTGTACAGTTTTGCATAGATCACTTCAGCAGCTGGTTTCCATGTCTTCAAAAATCTATTTTAAATTCACATAAAGTTAGAATACACAGCTGCTAAAAATCATTTGTAAATTTTCATGGTGGCTCCTCATTTTTTTCCCACATTCTCACTGTTGACTGAATCTTCTTTGGTTGAGGTTTGTAATTATTTCAGTAAAAAGTAAACAAAATTGTCACTTGGTTTGCATTGCTGCTTTTTTGGCAAACAGGTCATCAAAGGGAAATCCTCCCCCACAGCCTCTGGCCTTGTTTACAGGAAACATTAAAGGTGTTCTTTTGGCCCGTTTAGCCTCTCAGGTGGGCTCTTTCAGCAACTGTGCTTTTGTATAAATAGACTGTAGCTTTTCATGCAGCCTGTATTTGCCGTGAATATTTGTATGGAGCAGTCTGAGTAGGGTCAGAAGACACTTGTGGAGATCTTGGAAAAGCTCAAATTCACTGTTGTGGATTTCTGTGATCTCCTGAGTTATGACGAAGCTCTCTACATGCTTGTTGCAAATAATTTTTACTAAATAGGAGCCCTTCAGTCAGCTTTCAGTAGTTTTGGGACAGGTCCCATCTATCAATAAACATTTGCAATGCAGCTGTTAGATTTTAATCACTGCCGTGTATCATTATCTACGCCAGCTGTACTTTGATTGTGTGATATTGACTTACATTTTGGCAAATGGAGGTGCACAGAAGAATTTAGATACCTGGTACAGAGAGGATGATTCATGTTGGGACTGGATCTGAACTTCTGCTCTGTTTCCTTGACAAGCATCTTCTCAGTTATCACTATCCTTAGAGGATATTCCCTCTGTGAATGAGGAAGCTCGTATGAAAGCATGGAGGTTTGTATGCGATCTGCCGTATTTAAAAGAACATTTCAATTATTTTTTTTGAGGCAATGATTACTTTTGTGTTCTTTAGAGACAGATTAATAAACATGCTAATATGGTCTGTAATGAAAGCTGAGTTTAAACGTTCTCATATTCAGTTTTTCCACTTAATTTCTTCTCTTCAATTTTCAGTATAGGAAACTGCATTAGAGTTCTGTTAATAGGTCTTCTCTGAATGATAGTAATTTGCAAAATTTGTTGTTCATTAAATTACAGTTCAGAATTATGACAACTATAGAATTTATGACTGGAGATTAAGACTGGGAAATAACATAAGTTTTTCTTTTTTTTTTCTTTTTTTTTTTTCTTTTTTTTTTTCCAAATAGTAACATAAGGGTTTTTAAAAGGTAACAGAATAGCGTTATAATTAGTGGCTTGTGAAACAGTTTGGTTTACAAATTTAATCCTTCTATTAAAAATAGTGAAAACCTGACTCTCAATGCTTGATGATACTGCTGTCTTAAATATGTATGTATTTACCCTGTGAATAATTTGTGTAGTTTAGGAAGTACAACAGGCCCTGAAGTTTCTAGATTTAGGTACTTTTTGGAGTGATGTGATTTTATGGAGTATGGAATCCTGAAGAGCACGTAAGGCACTCATTTTCAAAGGAGCATTGGCTGACCATCAAGAGTGGCAGTGTAGCTGATGCTGAAGTTAGTTGATGCACACTAGAAAATGATGGTACAACCGGATTCAGACTGCTTAGACTTGGAAGAGTTAAGTAGGGACAGACTAGTTGCAGCAAGGAGAAGGGAGCAGCGGTTCTGTTGTTAACTCAGTGCCTGATGAGATGGCCAGCTAGCGTGCTTAGCCCTCGTGCTGTCCTGGAGCTCTATAGATCATCCTCCTCTCGAACTGTGGCCATGGGTGGTGGATGCCCTGTGCAGCTGCATACCACAAGTCAATGTCTGTACATCAGAGCAGTCAGCATTGCAGTATGGCTGTGTGTGGTTTGGGTTTATTTGTCCTCTCCAGAGCCTTCAAGAAGTACTGTTGTGGCAGGGAAGTATTCAAAGTCATTGTAAAAGGGAGACCCAGCAAGGCCTCGCCTTGCATGCTCATCGGTTCCTGACCACTAAAACAAGGAGCTGTAAGTGTTTTACCAGAAAGCCAAGCCAAGGATGTAAACCAGAGTCAAGGTCTCTGCTGTTTAATCAAACGGAGGTGTGGGAGGTGTACTGGGTGTTATTGTGGCACTGAAATGCTGGGGGCCGTGGGCTGCAGCAGGTAGGTGGTGCCCCTATGGATGCCTGCTGGTAGGCTTGTGCGTGCCAGCTGTGCAGGGAGACACTGCCGTGATGGGTATGGATGAGCTTGAGGGGTTTCCAGTTTTCAATCCCTCTGCTCGTACATCCAAAATAAGGATTGCACTGGGTTTGGAGCACATGCCAATTGATGGTTTAAATGTCATTTGCTGCCTCTGAAAGAACAGAAAGGTTTTCTCTAAGTTCATCCAGGACCGTGCTTTCTCTGCCACTTCATAGTCCAGCTCTGCAACCACAATTCATCCCTAAATGTCAGCAATACTTAAGGGGAGTAAGAACTACACGTTGCCAGCCAAAAAAGGGACATGAGGAACAGCCTTACGTCCAGCCATGCAGAGCTCTTTTCCATCTTTGCATTTCCTGGCTGAGGTTCGGTACATTCCCTGCCTTTGTGGCACCCTGACCAAGTGCTGTGAATTATAAATGTGCAACGCTATATTTCCCCCCACACACACCTCTTCACCACCTACTACATTTGAATCATAAAATCTTGTAGTGAATATAAATGATTAATTCCTCAAACGATTGATATCCTTTAAATTAGTTTACTTTGTGGTTTAGCTTTCATAGTACTGTGCCATAGTCCTCGTAACAGCGCTTTGTAATGCTGTGTTGTAGATGCAACAGCTTTTTGGGGTTGTGTGTCGAAGGATATTCATAGTATCCTATCTAGACTTTTTTGTTGTTGTTGTTTTTTCTTTTTCTTGGTAGAAAGCATAGGATTTAAGCAGTAAATGCATTTTTTTTTTAGGTGCACAGGAAGTGTTACAGAGGTAGATAAGTGACAAGGAAACAAGAACATTATTAATCTGTGATGTTCTGTGAAGTTATTACAAATACTATATTTAGAGTGAACTCCTTTATAATACACATGGGAATTTAAGGTGTGAAAAGTCCCATATTACTACTTTAAATCTATGCAGCAGAGCTTGTTGTAGCATTAGGCAGCTTTCCTTTTCAGTCCTCTGCTTTGCTTCTGCAGCGTCCCTCTGGCATTCACCCTAGTGAATCACAGCAGAGCAGTGCTGTCGGGGCTCCTCATAAACAAGCAATTTTCTCTCTGCCCACTCCTCTGCCACTTCAGCTCATGAGGCAATCACCAACCGTACAACAAACAATCTAGCAAAGGTGCTTGCCATGCTCCTTTTAAGACAAGAATGTGTACTGCGCAGAGGAGCTCATCTTACTCTAATATTTTGATGTAAATGAAGGAAGCTGGAAGACAAAAACTTGGGTCCAACTTACTATTATTATTAAAGAAGCCTTTTGAGATAATTAGAGCACAGGTTGGTTGAGTTTGAGGTCAGGTCCTCTGAATCCAACGAGGCATCCTCCTCCTGTTGAAGCCAGGATTCAGGTGGGTTTCAGGCATAGCAAGTGTTTTGGCACTTAGGTTTTTGGAGCTTCAGGTCTCTTTGGCATTGGATGTTAGTGCGTCCACAATTGTGAAGACTCTGTAGGGACAGTATTTCAAAGTGGAAGGTAAGTTTTATTATGTTTGGTCCGTAAAAAACAGGCTGCATATCATTTCTTGGCCACCATGGAGAATAAAATTGCACTGGTGTGGTTCTCAAAGCCAAAACCTAGGGCAACCTCCCACTTACTGGGAAAAAAAAAGGGGGAGGGGGGGGGGAAGGGAGGAGGTTCAGAAGAGAGGCTCTGAATGGATAACTCCTAGCAGTGTCTCAAGGGGATAAAAGCAGGCAGCTCAGGAGCACATGAGGCTTTGCAAAGCTCTGGAGGAAGATGGGAGGGGAAGGGAAGTAATCCAGCTTGAGCTGATACAGGAAGGCATCACGCTAATCGAGCGAAGGCTGGCTGCTACTTCAGATTATGGAAAAGAATGGGAAGATGAAGATGCTGCTTCTAGAGATGGCAGAGGAGCATGGTGCTTGTTGAATACACCTTTACGCAACGTTGGTTACCTGCACCAGCAAAATGTCTGTAAGCTCAGGTGCCAGGGTGCTCATGATGCACGGAGCGACTTTGCTGCGTGGATGGTCCCCTTCTGCTCCTCCAGGCTGATTTGCTGAGAACAGCAGTCTTTGAGTGTCCCCAGGCTCAGGTGGAGAGTTTTCTGTCATAGGCCCCAGCTAGCAATGAGACTGGATGAGAAAAAAAGTCCAAATATAAAGTGTAAGGCCATTTTTTTTTCCATCTGAGGGAATGTTTGTTGCCTTGAACTTGTTGGAGAAGCTTGTGTTGGTGTTTTGTGTAACACAGTTAGCTATCTTCAACCCAGAGATACTGAGATATTTTTATTTCACTGGACAACTATATATTAAAAAGAAACATGTTTCTACCTGCATTGTTGGTAAAAACATGGACTCTCTAAAAACCTCATGAATTATTTGTGAAGATTCGGTAATGAAGGATTCTGCATGAAGAAATGACTCTCAACGATGAATATTAGTTAGTGCACTTTGTGAGGTGATGCACTGAAATCAGAGAAAGCTCAGTTTGTCTTTGATATTAGTTTTGTCTGCTGCGTGTGTCCTGGGAGAAAAGTATTTACCTTGTATGGGGCTCAGTTGTGGCAGAAATGACCCTGGGATGCCCAAGCAGAATGCTGAGCACTTAATTTAAAGAAAGTTCTTGCTCTGTGGAAGCAATTAGGCCTGCAGTGGGAGGTATCTGCTCATGTAGACGTGGCGATTGTGTGCATCTAAGGTATAGCAGTTAATACATTGCGGCTCAGTGTGAGCTAGTACCCCTTGTTGTAGACAAGCCCTTAAGTATTTAAATACCCAGGTCTCTCTCACTTAAATGTCTGAGAGTCCAACGTGGCCTCCACATGGTGACTATTGTAAATTTTCCTCATGAAACTGCATTATGTTTCAGCCTAATTAGTGCTGCTAGCTGTAGCCTTAGTAAAGAAACATTAGATTAGAAAGTACCAGAGGCTGAGTGCCCACATCCTCTCCTACAGGAATTAAATCAATTTCAGTCTTGCAGTATTCACACAGCTGATTTAATTTGGCCTCTTTCTCTAGATGATGGCGGCAGCAGAGTAGGAAGCTCTTGCCATTATTACTTGTGTTTTACTCCAGAGCTGAATCTGTTTTGAGTGCTGTCAGGGTAGCATTGCTTATTAGCCCCCAAGTAAAGCAAACACTATTTCAGTAGCAAAGAAATTAAAGGTTAGTCAATAAATAGCAGTTACTGGCAACAAATTAAGATGAGGAACATTTTGTTGTGGTAATAGGAATGAACGTTCCCTACTGTGAAATTGGATTTTTTATTGAAATCAAATATATAATTAAGATATTATGCACAGAAAAGGTTAGAAACCTTAACATATTTTGTCCATCAGCCAAATATTGTAGTATGTTGATATCCATGCTGTGAGATCCCCATTACTGCTCTGCCAGTAATTTCAACCTGGCATCTAGGCTAAATTGTCTCCCTAGGAGCCAAGAGGAAACATAGTTGATATGCGATCTGAGGCACGGGCCTTTCTTGAATGAATAAAAGTGCTGTCATATTTTACGAAATTACATCTGCTGGTTATATGCGGTGATCATCTCTCAATGAGGGAGAGGGCAGAGTTCACCTAAGTTATGGCACAGGCTGGTATTTGGAAGACACTTGACAGGATTTAACACAATCTTTTAGCTTCTCTCAAATATATTTAAGGTACACGATAGAAACTGAAAGCAAGGTAATGATTATGATGTGTCTACACAGTAATTTTAAAATAGGTATTAAGAAACATGCACAGCACAAATTGCTAGCTAAAGCTTGCTAAACAGCCTCAGGGCAGTATATTCCGTGAAGGAAGATGGAGAAATGCAATAAGCGTCTGTCATGCAATGCCAAAAATGCAACTCTGTTTAATCTCCTTTTCCCTGAGCAGAGCTCAAAAGGAAGCCCAGTCACCTGTGGTCTGCAGGCTTCCCCTTCAGCACTCGGCTCCACGGGCCCCAGTGGACACTGCAGCTGGGTGCCGGTTGTAGGTGGCCCTTCTGGAGCAGGGGTTGGACCTGATGGCCTCCAGAGGTCCCTTCCAACCTCATTCATTCTCTGAAATCTCACCAGCATATGCTGGTGGTCCCATGGCCCCAACAACAGTGGCTGTGCGCCCGCATGGGGATTTGAATTGGTGGTGCTGCATCCCTGTGTGGTGCAGCCCAAGGAGCTGTGGGGTTGATGGGACTTCAGAGGTGCTGGAGAGCTGTTTCCCTGTGCCCAGAGTTAGGTATGGGGCAAGAGCAAGAACTTGAACCCTCCCTTTCTCATTCCCTTTGACTGGTAGGAGTATCTAAAGCATGTGCATTACCTGAGTTGTGCAAAAAAAATCGAGAGCAAAGCACTAGTTTGGAGCAATTTTTTGTCAGCACATGGAACTTCAGTGGTGGTGAATTTTAAAATCTCTTGCCAAACTGCGCAAAATCATCATTTTTGTCTCTCATTGCTGGAGTGCCCGTTGCCACCTCAGCCTGAGCTGTGTAACCATATGCATTATTTTTTTCTATTCCATTCCTCATTTCCTTAAAGGGCTGATTTATTGGGTACAAACTACAAAGCTAAGTATTTTTCAGGATGTAAGTCGTAGTGGATATGAGAAGGAGAGACTGTAATTCTCCCCCACTTTATTTTACTTAAGTATTTTCAGAGGGGAGGGGAAGGCTGTATTCTTTCCATTAGACCTCTCCTTTCTTAATCACCATTCCCTAATTAATTCCCTGGTTAAATATAAAGCAAGCATTAGCTTTGAATAATGTTTTCCTGTGTGATTAAGTAAAGAAGAATTCCTTTCTTTTGTATGATGACTCATCGCCAGGGGATCTGGAGCAAGCCTGAGGGTGGATATTTGAGACTCCTGTTCCAGGTGCTCTTGTACCTTGGAGCTGTGTTTGCTGTCAGTCCGGAGGTGGGAGGCAAAGGTGATATCACATATCAGCGGCACACAAAGAAAATTGTCTCTCTGGTGAAACCATGTCACTAGTACAGCTTGGGTTTCTTCTGGTGGAAGGCTGAGTCTGACTCTTGGAAATGCAAATCTCTAGACAAGGCTTACAGTTAGGAGAAATGTAAATTACAGCTCTTTATAGCACAATGTACGTAATGATTTTTTGCTGCATGATACATTTTCTTTGGTGTCCAAGCTGGCCCCCAAAATTTCTTTTTGCCCATCACCTTCTCATTCCTCTCCCTGCACTGGTTGGCACGCCTGACCTGTACCAGTGCAGCTATGTGTGGGGTGGCATCATATACCTTGTGGCTGAAAGAACCAAGGTGAAAAAAGAGCCTCTGAAACAAAAGGCGAGGTTGTAGTGAACCAGGTCATGGCCAAGAGGCAGGGAAGGGCAAGGTTTAAGCTGGCCAAGGTTACTTCACCACTGAAGAAACACGGTCTAACTCTATCCAAAGAATACAACTTTCTTCTATTGTACTAGCTCATGGCATTAATTTTCAGCTCATGGTGATAATTTTTAGCTCAAAAGGGAGTTTTAATAATGATTCTTGGTTCAAATGTTGCTGATAGCTTGGGATGAGAAAAATAATATGGCTTTATTAACTTAGCAGCAAAGAAAACATATGGAATATGTTTCATATAATGACATGAAAATGCCTGTGGATTGAATGCCGTAACAGTGAAGGCTCCAATATGTAATTGCTGGGTGTTGAAAAACTGGCACTTAAAAATAACCTTGGTTTTTGATAAAAAGTTCAGAAAGCAGAAATCCCACTGATGTTTGTTCTTCCATTTGTTTTACAGGCATTCCCCTGCATTTCAACGGGAATTTATGGTAAGTGAGACCTTAGGTGTCACCTATTACTTACTTGTTTTTATTGCTATTATTAGTTGTTTAACCAGAGGTATTTCACATCAGATGTCTTGTCAGTCAATTTGACCTGTGAATCTGCTTATACCGTGTTAAATAAGAGACCCAAAGCCAGGATACTACTACTGTGACAGGATACTAGCGTGCTGGTAAATGGATGCTATCGTGCAGCCCTGAGGAGCCTGCCAGCCAGGGCCCATGACTGTGATTACACTCCTGTAGCTCTGGAAGCTCTTAAACACACTGCTTGTGGCTTCAACACTGGAAAAACACTGTTTTGACAAAATTTTCTATCCAAAAGGCAGGCAAACAAGCAAGGCTCTGCAATGGCCAAGGCTGGGGGAGAAAGTGTATTTTCCTCAAACAATCTTGCTAGAATAACATGAAATTTAGTTCCCTGGAGTTGTGCTTCAACGTGTTTAGCTTACTAATTAACACCCAAATTAATACTGCCTGAAGATATGGAGGGAAAAAGATATGATAAAAGTTAATCACTTGCTTTGTTGTAGTTTCAAGGCAATCCACCACTCATAGTCAGGTGCTTTTTGATTGGCATTGTGGAAGAAGTGGGCAAGACATTTAATGGAGGAAAAAGATGCGCAATTCCATATTGGGAAAGATGTATGGAGAAATCTGTGAGGGGATGTGCAAATTCACCAGAGGATAATAGTATTTTCGTCACAAAAAATCATGTGGACTGTAATTTTTTTCTCTCATTTAGCTTCAGTGAGTGTGTACAAGTGATAATAGGTTAGATTACTGCTACAGTCAGGGATTTTAGAGAAAAAAACTAAGCAGCAATAAAAAAATGCAGTCATTGTGTATCACCATACTATGATATAGCCGCTATGTGAAAATAACATCTAGTAATTTTTAGCTATATTAATTTCAGCTTTAACTAATCAGGTACTGTGGATGCTGGAAAATTATTAAAAACAAAGTGACAGGAATATTTAAGGTTGTGTTTTTAAGTAATATTTGGAGAAGCTGTTATTTAAAATGGATTGTTTGGCTGTGAATGTGAATTAGGCTTCAGAGGGCATAATATAAATTACTTTGGTGTATTTTTTGCCACTTGAACTACATCTTTTGCAGAAGAACGTGCAATGCCATTCCTGCAAACACCAGAAGTCACCAAAAATGAATCTGGCTTCAGAGACAACTCTTAGTCTGCAGTTCAGATCCACCTCTTGAACTTTCAGGGAAGGTTCTGTATTTTAGTTCTTGACTTTCTGACATAAGCCTTGATCTCTAAATCTCCCCACGGACATCTTATTATTATTTCATAAAAATAGGCAAGACATCCTGTCAATATATGGAAATTACTAGTGGTTGGAACTTGCATATAATAGCAATTTCACTGTATAATTGGCCTAGTTAATAGAAAAGGTCCCAGCAGGTGAGGAATATGGTTACCTGAAGTTGGTAAAGGATGCTGGATCTCTGGTAGGAATCTAAATTTTACTTACCTGGGATAATGGATGCTTTTCTTAGTTAGCATTGGCTTTTAAGTGGTACGCTGGGGCATCACCGAAACATTACTTAGTGTGGCAGATGCTGTTTGAATAATTGGTTGGTGTTTTCACCTTTGTTAGGAGAATTGAGGCATATTTCTTGTAGAATGTTCTGGTTTTCTGATGCTGTTTTTGTTTGTTTGTTTGTTTAGCTTTTTTTTAACCTCTAATTTGCTTTTGCTTTTTACATTTTAATCAATAACTTCTATTCCTCAGTGAAAAAATACTTATCGGGGGGGGGGGGGGGGGGTTGGGGGGGAAGAAAAAATCTTCTTTCCAGACTCCCAAACGTACTGGGTGCTGGTGTAGCAATTAAATGGGCAACCCTGTATCAGGCTTCAGGTGTCAGTATTCTCAAGAATGTGTGACAGAAGTTGCAGTGCTAAAACTGTGCTACATGTTGTGCTTGAGATGTAAGGACACCCCAAACACACAAAGGTATGCTTTCATCTTTCTGTTTTTTTGTATTTTTTTTTTTTTCTCCCCTTCTATCCACACACATTCCTTTAGATAATGTCAGTGTCTAGACAAGCAAGTGGATCAGTTTCATTCCTGGTGGTCTAGCTGATGAGTAATGCTTCATGTATTGTACAGTTAATGCTGGACTACCCCAGTAAAGTGCTGGTGAAGGAACGTACAGCCCTGATTTCAGATCCAGATGAACACGTGCTGTCCATGCAGAAACCCTGGGCTGATAACTGAGTTTCACTTCCCAGCAGAAGGCGACAAATTTGCAAGAGATCGACTGAGTGGATGCAGTTAAAGAATCTGGATTACATTTTGCTCCAAATTCTTGTAAATGCCTACATTGCTTGTCTTCTCTATTATCATTAGATGAAAGTAGTCACACTTCTCTGGAGAGCAGTCCTTTCCTGTTTACATCACTGCAGATCACTCCCTTTTTCCCATAGAAAGGAAGCTGGGAAGAATAAAGCAAGCCTCTTTCAGAGGTTTCGGCAAAGGGCAGATTGCTTTTCGTGAGAGGGTGTTGGACAGAGGAAAGGTCTGCCTTTCCTCCCCAAACACTTCCATGAGCCCCACCTCTACCCGCAGCACTGGGGAGGTTCCAGCCTGGATGAGTTAGAGCCCCGGGAAGGCCATTTGCCACTAAGGCACCGTGCCAGGAGTCAAAACTTTGCTTTTAATGTGCTCCTATTTAAAGAGTGCTGGCAAAAGTTTCACTCATGAGGGATCTTTGCTTTAAAAGTCTGATAGCTTCAAACGAGGGATTAAATCTTTTAAAAATGAGGTAGAAGCAACCGATACTGAATGTTTGTAAGGTCTGAAGAAAAAGTATGGGTCTACCCACAGACACTTTGGAGAAAAAAATAGTGTTATCTTTTCCTAAGAGATCCCTGTCAGCTCTAATATGCCTCTAAACTGATAATCAGTCTAAGAAAGCAAAGGTTATGAAGCCTCATGTCCCCATGGATCCCTGGGTTACTCCTTTCTGTTGCAATAAATGCTTTCCTTTATAACAAGAGCATGAAGTTTCATAAATAAAACTGCTCCAGGAGTACAGAGGACTTGTACTCGCTCCCATATTGTTAGGGATTGCCCTGTACTGGGGCAGCAAGTGGCAGAGTCGCAGTTCAATAATTCCTCGCCTTAAGCCAGGAGCACAAGGCATAAAGCATTGTCGCAGCTTTATGAAGGCCAATTTCATTTTTAGGGATATTCTTATGTTTTGTTTCTTCTCTTTTTCAAAGAAGTTTTGCTATTAAAAAAATAATAAAGGTGATAAAAGCAAATTCACAGACAAATTTGTAGTCCAGAAGGTAAAAAGAGTTATTTTAGGCTGTATTGTGTCTGATTTTTACTTTATACACAGTGATGACTATTTACACATATGCTTTCCCCATCATTACCACCTTGTTATATCTGAGGTACTGACGGAAAGAAAAAGTGACTTCCTTGGGTAGTTTTTATGGAAGAGCACGTCATTATCATGTCTTTAAGAAGCTATCCACAAGTTATGGTGTTTGCAGCCTGCAAAGTGAACAGGGATGTCTGATACGGTGCTACAAATCTTATGAGCTGCAAAATTAAAACAAGGCTCTGCAGATGGATATGAGAAGATGGAAATTTTCATGCTTTGTCACATGCTCTGTTGAGAGATCATTATGGGCTGGACTACATATGGAAGGATTTGGGGATGTTATGGTCTATGCACACCTTATTTGTTACCTCTTTCTGTTATTTTACAGTAATACAGGCTTTGGCTTCTGTTCCTAGATACTTATTTTGGCAATGTAAGCTGCTCTCTGGCAACATAAGCAAGAATTTAAATGTTATTTTAAACTTAGGGAAGGAAAAAGGAAAGGGGAAGAAAGACAGTAAGAAATCTTCAGCTGGTATTTCTTTTTGTCTCTACATCAGTGTAACTGTATATTTTACCTTAGCTTGACTTTCATCAAAGTATCATCTCACCTTTCTGAGAAAAAAGATAATGACAGTTCTTAGATTTTGTTGTGAATGCTGATTTGCATTTTTTTAAATGTAGAGAGGGAAAGGGAAGAAGTCGAAAAGCCATGGAAGTGTAGAATGGGTCTACAGTGATGTAGGCAGTGGGAATGCTCAGGTTCACCACATTTTAAACACCCTTATTACGTTGGAGTAAGACTTATTTGTTTTAGAATCTGGCCACTTAAGCTTACTTACAGCTTTTGGCCTGGTCATGGCACAACATTGCAAGGCTAAATTTATTATGTGTTGCTGCAGGAGAGTCTGAAAAGCAGGCATGGAAAGCAGGAGGGAAAAAGAAGCGGGGGGGAGTGAAATAAAGTGTGCAATGTGTATATAATACAGTCTCAAGGCAGGATGCAGGGAGGTATCACATATCCTCCACTCTGCCTTGTCTCCATCTGCGGAGAGAGGTCCCTCTGTGCAGTGCCAGCTTGTCACGCAGCTGTCCTGACCTCCAGCACGGCGTCCTCTGTACCAAAGAACAATTCATCCTAGCAATCTACACGGGGCTGGGAGCGTGTCCATCAGCTCTTCTCGCTGTGAGGTGATCCAAGATAGAGTGTAACAAGGGATTAACCGACAGGTGCGCCACCGAAGGATTATAAAAGCCCTCTGAAAATCTGAGTCAGAAGACTAAACCAAATGTTTTAAAAGGCAGAACAACTTTCTGACACAGGGCTAAAGGTTGAGGCAATCTATTTCTATCTTTCCCATCTGTTTCTCCTCATTTTCTGTTGGCATTTTGTTCCTAAGAGATGTATTTCTTTAATGAGCAATTCTAATAAGGGTTGCAGTGTTGTCTTTCCAAAGAAGGAGTTAGCTTCAAAATTTTCGGAGCCGCTATGCACAAATAATGCACGTGGTATAATGGTAACCATGAGCCAGCCTTGTATTCATCTGCAGTCTGGTGCTCTGAGTCCTTGTAGCCACCCTAATGGCCTGACGTTGTACGTGATAATCAGCATTTAAATATTATGCTGCCAGTAGTGGTGGCCTAGCAAAATGGATATTATAATATAAATTCTCTGATGGGGGAGGGAAAGAATCCAGTAGGTCGTGTAAGGAAATGTTCCATTAAGATGAATCTTTCCTATTACTAAAACATTTTCTTAACCTGATCAGCAGCTCCTCATCCCTCAACCCAGACTGCATCAAATATTTGACACCACAGCATGGTTTTAACAGTCATTTGCTGTAACTCATTGGGAAGTTAATTGCATTTTGTTATTTACTCTGTAATTTGTGTAATGTAATATTTTAGTGAAAATGAAGATGTATGATAACTCATTTTTTGTTGCTTCTTTTGGGACTGATTGCCAGTTAAATGAGACTATTATTAAAATTAATAATAGGAGCAGCTATGAAATGACTATTATAATATTCAAGTAATCCTAGAAATCTAATTACTGCTTGTATAAAAATTTGTTGCATACATTATTTAACAGTGTTCTTATTTCAGACAGTGTAGTGTCCGTGATACTAATCGGTCTTTTCCCATATTTTAAATACTAAAAAATGATTACTGGAAAGTGTAAATCAATGAGCTCTCAGCAGTCTAAAATTAACATTCACATGACATACTTAGAAAGGAGAAGCTCAAACTTGATTCTAAAAGAGAGGCTTAATAAGCTCTCTTTTTCTGTGGAAATTGGCATTTTGTGGATATTGTAGTAAGGCTATCATGAAATTTTTCTATTCTGAAGTTCTTGCTGACTGTCCAACTTAAAGCATTTCACCTGAGTCTTAGAGGACAAATCCTAACCTTCATTAAAATACTGTTTAGGTACTATCCTTAATAAAAAATAAATACATTCAAAAGCTTAGACTGAACACTCAATATTATTTCCTCAATTGCCTTCTGGTATTGATAGTTTTTTTCCCCCTTTTCTTTTTAGGAAGAGAGAGGTAAAGTTCCAATGTAGTTGCTTCTCTTTTAAAAATAGTAGAAGCATAAAGAACTTAAGGCTTTGTAAAGTCTGGTAGGTCTGGCTTCTTTGTTATATTCACTGCTCTGATTTTATATTTGTATATGTTAATTGCCTGCTTCAATCTTGCAGCTTCACAGAAACAGTTGCTTTTGTGCTCTCTTGCTCTTGTTTCATAGTGGCTTGTATCTTGAAGTTTCTAGCATGGCTGTAACTCATAGGTAGTGTGTTTTGCAATGACCTGTGCAGGTATTGCGGACTGGTGGGGAAAAGCCAGTGACATCTCCAAAGGCATCAAAACCAGATTGCACTTTGGGGGCTTTTCCTCATTTTTCTGTCATGTTTTTATTTTTTCCCAGGCAAGCTATTCTGCAACGTATAATAAAGCTGGAAAAGGTTTGTAATGTCCAGAAAACATACTGCTGATAGCAGAACCAGGGCTTCAGCTGGCCAGATGTAATATTTGTTCTGGTATTTGTAGTTTTCCATTCAAAGAATTAAGACTGTCTCAATTACCATGACAAAAATTGAACTCCTGTGTCACTGTACACCAATAACATCACTTAATATCCTCTTGTAAATTTTCCCGGCCAATGCCAACAAGGTCAGCCATCGTATGTGTGTTCCAAGGCTTTACAATCAGGAAAAGCTGAGGCTTCTTTGAAGCCAATTTATTAAGATACGAACTTAAGTAAGGAAAAAAAAAAAAAAAAAAAAGATATGGACCTTGTCCCAAAGACTTTAAATTAACATGATATATGCAGTATAAAATAGCTCTTGGTAAAAGGCCCAATTATTAGTATCTTTTTTTTTTTTCCTTGATGTAATCTTGCCCCTTCTCCCCAGAGAAAAAACTTGGAGCCCAATCCATTCATGAATTCCATTGTCTGCACTGGCTTTAATGAGTGTGGAATATGCCACAGAATCAGAGAGCAGCAAATAGCTGAGGGATGCCCATGTTTAAAACTATCAAGTTTCACTTATTTAGTTTTAAGTGCATAAAAGGATATGAAGTGGCCTGATGTAACTTAAAATTCATTGCCTCAAAGAGTTTTGAGACTACTAGCAACTAGTATAATTATTTGGATGCCTATTTAGGCAATTAAATCAATCAGCAAAGTGTGTATGTTGCTATTTGTGGCTATTTCTACATATATTTTTCATCTCAAGAAGCAAAGACAGTGCTGTGCACCCTTGGAATTCCCTCAGGTTCTGAATAATCTCATCTAAGTTTGGTATTTCTCCTGCTTGGACAGAAGGTCAAACCAGATGACCTCCAGAGGTGCTCTGGTGATTCCAGCCTCTGTTTTTCTGTGATTCTGAGTTGCTTATGTTTTCTTCATTGCCAAGTGAGCTTCACATCAAGGAATCACACTGTTACCACAGATTCCTTGGTGAGATCTCATCAGGTGCTATCGCAAAGCTTTTTTATTTTTTATATAATCAGTAAGCGTAGTGTGACAAATGAGGAATTCTTGGAACATCTTTTTCATGCCTTTCACAATTTTACAGTGTATGTTGTGTGTGAAGTGTGTTACCTTTAAGTTTTAAACACATTGTGGAAATAAAGACAGCTATTTTAGCGGTTTCAGTCAAATTTCATGATGCAACTGAGCTTCCTTGAAAGGAGGAACTACATATGAAATTAATCTAGTTAAAGAAGAATAGGTATCATCTTGACAGCCGTAAAACTACTCCTTGGTTTGAAAACTTGCACTGGAGCTGAGGTGTGCCATAGGAGCAGTGATTCCATTTACCCGTGCACTGCAGCATGACTAGTCTTGTATGTAATCTTAGTTATACATCACAAATACTATAGACTTCAGCAGCTAGGAAAATTTAAAAAAATAAAAATTAAAAAATTGCCTAGGGTAAGATTTTTAGTCCATCAACCACAACCACTTTAATACTGAATAATTGTCTTAACTCGCATTTAGAAATGAAGTGTTAAGCATATTGAGTTAATATTGGATACCACTCATGACTTAAAACGTATTCCAGGAGAACAGAATAGTCACACTAGCCTGTGCTTGTGTGTCCTTATATAGTTTTTAACAGCCCTAAGACGTAAGTGCTAACTAGGAATAATATTTGTGGTGTGATGTGTTCCAATTGGTTTTACCACAAAGGTATTAACTGCGTCTTTTGGAACTTTTGTAACTGTGTTATGTATTTAATACATGAGGAGAACAGCTTGCTCCCTCTTATTCTTCCCTTATATCTGGTGCACAATGATACTCTGGTCAGTGATGCCATGGCCTAGCCACAGAATGTTGTGGAGTTGCCCATTATTTGCCTCATTTTCTGTTCTCCATAGCAGGCAGCTTCTCTTAGTGTGTATTTATGTAATAGATATTGTAATGGTCCTCATCTGCGTAGATGACCCTAAATACTCCTCCGGTACAAATGCAGAAAGGCACCATATGCTCAAATTTACTATGAACTGCCAAGATGTTCTCCCAGATGTTTGATGTCTGGAAGTTACTTAAAAGAAGTATGCAAGGGGTATATGCAGTAATATTGGGGCTTTTAGGTAGCCTGTGAAAGATTTAAAAAAAAAAAAATGCTGCAAGGACAGATACTTTCTCATTCCCTTCAAACAAAATAAAAGATGATCAAAACAGACTTGCTATTTTGCATCTCATCATGGTATCTGAAAGACAATTAATTCAAAGGTGTCTCTGCCACTGTCTTGTCCTTTATTTCTGCATCTTTGTGAGAGAGGAATGCTGCCATATATCATTGGAAAGGGCAACAGCTGCTGAGGCAGAAGACAACTAGAAAAGTCAGATGAACATTGCTGTTTGTGGTGGCAGTGTTACTGAAAGACCGCCATGGGCCTGGGAGGGAGTTCTGGCTCTTAGTCTTCAAAACCTGTTTAAGGCCAGTGTGCCATTGACTTTTTGGAAACTTGTTCACTCGTTTCTTCTGCCTGAAGAAGTGATACCCAAGACAACAGTATAAAATACAGCTAATTACAGCAATGGAAGGCAACACGTGTTACAGTGGCCTGATTTTTCTTGAGTTAGTGTAAACTAAAAAGTCAGTAAAACTGATTTTTTAAGGTGGTAGAAGTTTAGATTTGTACACGTGCTTTAAATTTATGCAACTTCAGTAATCTGCTGAAGGTTGTATCAGTGCATAAAATGACTTGCATGCATGCATTGTCAGGATTGAGGCATTATTTCTCAAATTCCATATTAATTATTATTAATAAAAAATCAGCTCATTCTGGAATTGCTTTCTGTTTCATGAATAATAGGATTCTGATAGATTAAATTTAAGCTAGTTGTCTGTGTTAATGAAATATTAAACAGCTTCTGAAAACATATGTGGCTTACTGCAGAGGAAACACAGTAAGAGTCAAAAATTACCTTTCTGTGAATACTGTTCAGGAGAAAGTTTGAATGCTCTTAAGAGCATCTGTGCAGAGTAGGATCGTTGCTGCTTTTGTTTACTGAGCAGTAATGGTATACATATTAAATTCCCCTTCAGGCTTACTCAGGGTGAGATGTTCAGAAACAAATGTGCACCCTGTTGAAGTGTTAAGTCAGAAGTTCAGTACTTCTTAACAAGGTTACTACAGAAAGAAATTTGGATAGCCTTTTTGTGTACCTGCCAGGCAGGCAGGATAGAAGCCAACCATCTACACAAAGGACTGGTTAGAGGAGGATGGGAAAAGTCACCTTCTGCTGCTTTAAAATACACTTTGGGTCAGGTTTCTGCTCGATAGAGCTGAATTCAGTTTATTTCTGAGCTGTCACTACTGCAGAATAGCGCTGGTTCAAGAGGTATTCTGTGAGAAGACTAACTGTAATTGGCAATCCATTTCTTCATTTCCATGCTATAGCCAGCTTGACAAATTAATCACAATCAAATACAGGCTGTGGGAAGGGGGCGACCTATGTAGCACAGAAGAAAAATGAGGCCTCATGCTGGCATGACAGACTAATCTTTCAATTCACCCCGTTAGGCTGAACGTGGGGACTCGCTGGTGTGCCTGTCACCAGCACCACCCATAAACAAGCTGCTCGGGCTCAGTGCTAGGGTTTGGCGGGCGTGATAAAGGTTATTGAGTGCTGCCCAGCACCTCGTCTATCACTGCTGCGGGACGAGGATCACCTGGAGTAGTCCTGATGAGGAAGAGTCACTGTGCAGCGGCTTATGAGATCGGTGGAGAGAGCACGACCTGAATTACATTGTGTGGAGTGATGTTGTGTCTGATCCCATAAGAACCGAAATGGCTCCTTGTTTGGAGTGGACGTGTTATGGCTACCAGGCAAGTAGCCTGTCACAGCAGTGATTATTGCGAACAGGTCTGAGTGAAGCTAACTCATCTGTGAAGCTGTCCCAGGGAATAGGACCTCTGTGGTTCCAAGCAGAACAGGAAAAGATGGCAACTGAAATGAACTGAAGTTATTGTCAGCTGTCGAGAAAAAAAAAAAAAAAAAAAAAAAAAAAAAGAACTGTTAGATGTTTTAGGTAGTTTGCTTCCAATATCTTTATTGGAATGGTGCAATACATTTGTGACATCTTGGGTTATATTTGGAGTGTAAGACTCCAATTTAACAGACTTACTCTTAATAATGTTCTTTATACTGTCTACTATTATGATTTTAGGTTTTCATCTGGTAACTAAAATAGAAACAGAGCTGAATAATTCTTACTAGAGTTGGTCAGTGTACCTTGGCTGCAGAGCTATAATGGTTTCCATTGGCTGTGAAATAGTCCATTGCATTTAGAGGAATAGATCTAGCTTTATTTATTTATTTATTTATTTGACCCTATTCACTTTGGCTATAATTTCATTGATTTTAGTAGGTGAAATATCTGGTCATTTGTATCATACCTTCCCAATAATATTTTGTTTGGTTGGTTGGTTTGTTTCATTGGTTTTTTTGTTTTGTTTTGTTTTGTTGGCAGATAAGACTTTGCTATCTTTTTCTTGAAGGAGTTTCTAACCACTTAAGAAACTATTTTAAAATCTGTTCTGTAAAGAATTTGTTTGTGTGCCTCTTTTTATTCTTTTCAATATTTTACTTATATACAAGAGTGGAATGCATTCTTTCCTAAATATTAGTAGATGATAAACTGTATTTATCATTTTCCAATTTAGTTTTGGACAGTGCGGCATACTTTTTTGTTTTTCTTTTGCTTCTTCTCTATGTGATGTTTGAAAGAACCCTGTAACAGAAATAATGCATAATACTATTTATAAGGTAATAATTTACTGTATGTTATGTTGTGGCACTGGAAGGCTTTCTGTCCCCTTCTATTTTCATTTATCTCAGGAATAAGAATATTAAACCCTCACTTGCAAGGAGTTTGTAACACTGCATATGGAAAACATCTTTCATCACATATTGTAACTGTTGTTTTGTCAAAAGCCAAATTCTCAATTCAACTAAGCAAACCAGCAGCACTTGGAGGTCTCAGCCGGTCACTTGCTGAGGGAGGGTGCTGCTCAATGTAAATAATGTTATGCTGATCCTGCATGGGAAGGGCCGGGTTCAGAGGTCCCTGAGCTAAACACGGACCAGTATGGATGTTGGCACATTGGTCTATCTGGCAGCTGGGTTTAATGTTTTCCGTGTCAGTTTTCCCATTTCTCTGTTTTTATGGCCAAAAGACTGTTTCTAAAAGTGGAGAAGATGACTGCATGTACTGTTGGACATGCACATGAGAAAAATACAGGACAGGCAGATTTACAAAAAAACAAACAAAACAAAACAAAACAACCACCACAACACACAAGAAAACAAAACAAATAAGCCCCCTCCCCACCCTAACAAAACTAAAAAATAACAGTTTCAGCTTTAGGATGAGGGTAAATCAACTGTTCCAGAAGTGAAG
The DNA here is from genome assembly GCF_011077185.1 of Oxyura jamaicensis. Classification (NCBI taxonomy): domain Eukaryota; kingdom Metazoa; phylum Chordata; class Aves; order Anseriformes; family Anatidae; genus Oxyura; species Oxyura jamaicensis. The sequence goes on from NC_048895.1 coordinate 8,078,493, forward strand.
AGAATGCAGTGTATAGCTTCAGCTTTATGTACCAGGTCATTAACCAATGTTAGAAAAAAAATGAGTATCTTATACAGAATGCTTATCGCTGTAAATTGCCCCATGTAGGCTGTGAGCTGTAGACAGTGCAATCATAATAGCTTTTCATCTGATGCAGTTTTGTGTCTTCAGAACATTAATCATTTTCTTATGCCTTTAATTACCATAAGGTAGTTATAGTTGTGTCCAAAATAGGTGCTGAACATTATGCTGCTGATAGATTTTTAACCATTCTTTTTGTTGTAGCTAGTAAACATAATACAGCAGAGCATTACGATTCCAGAACTTTTTATTTATTTAAGCCAAGTGCTGTTAGAAACATTACGATGTAAGGCCAACAATGTTTTGAGCTCTATTTGCTAGTTGATTGTAGTCTTCTGTTTTTCTGTCTTTAGAAATGAGAGAAAAGAACAATTTGGTTGCTAGACAGGCATTGCTTAATAAAGCTAAGATGGTTTTTGTCTGTTTTAAGAAAATAAAGACTACCTCCCAAAAGGCAATAGGAAGGAACAATTACTGCGTTTTCCACAGCACCAAATACAATATGGAAAAAGATGGTAATGCTAGTTAGGGTGCTTACCAATTGCTGGTCTGTATTCTCAGAATCTCCTATTTTATTTTGTTGTGGATTTCCTAAGTTATAATTTACTAGTTTGCAGTAATATTAATAATTTACTGATGTATAGTAGGCTCCTCACATAGGAAGATGTTAGATTCCCTTCTAATTGAAGCTGTCAGCCATGATGTAGATAATGAGGGTGCATATTGGCAATGCTTCTGTGTCATTCCTAATGAGGACTTCAGATTGTGGAACCTTATACCAGTCTCCCTATTGTGTGGCCTGATTAATGAGTTGTCACCATTTTATTGAATATAGGTAATCAGAAGCAGCAATTGAATTTATCATATTTGGCAACTAAGAAATGGAGAATGTACAATAACTGACAAATTGAACATGCAAGAACCTCTAGCTGTTTAATTTATGTATATACACAAGGTTTTATTAACTCCCCATGTATATTTTCAATTCACGTTTTCCAAAACTACACTAGAGTTCAAGATAGGAAAATACTTAGCTGTTCTACTATTGAATTTCTTTAATAATGCTAGCCTAATCAGAATTGTCTCATTAAGAGCAGTCAGGGATGTTCTAGTTGTGGAATTTCAAGTGTTTGATGTTAAAGAATTAACTTTCTAAGCCTTTTTAAAGCTTGTTTTGTTTTTGATATATTTTTTTCCTACTGGTTGACCTTCTTCTGAGTTTCCCATGTTGATTACATGGCATTTATGCTGACCTTAACCTAGCTGAACACTTTCTGAAAAGGAACAGATAGAAATGTTTCTATGTCAGTGCTTATGCCAATAAAACATAGAGTTGTAGTTGATAAACATGCTTAAATTACATATGATTTCAAGAAATTATCTATTTTAAAATACTTTGGATTATGAATTATGTTTACTTAACAGATCAATTTTGACAAATTATTGAAGCTTCTTGGCATTCTGGTTAGGAAGAGGTCACCTTGATATTTGCACTTTGAATATATTTTAGCTTTGGCTCTATGCTTTGTCATTCTTAGTGTCTTAAATTTTGTTACCTCTACATTTTTTTTTAATCTACTTATTTTTTATTATTTGTTCTTACGACTATTACTGTCAACATATTTCATTGGATTTCTACTTATTAAGCAAAATGGCTTTGCCTGAATTTCATGTGTAGTCTTAATTTTGTAACTTTTAATGCATGATCCCTGCTATTTAGATTACTTGGTATTTATTGCTTGTTTTTGTCACCGCCTACTGAATATATTAATGTCTGTGAATCTCTAAATGGTGATGTTCCTCTCTTCCCCCACAATGTCAGATCCGATAAAACTGTCTTCCTTTTCCTTCACAACAAACCTAAATATCCATGTAATAAACACTGAGATAATCATGTGCTTCATCCAATTCTGAATTATCTGTCTATAATTTTCAGTGTTTAAGACAGAATCATTGCAGTGATGCACATTGGACTTGAAGGTATTTAAAAGATACTTTGCTTTAATAAATAAATGAAATAGGTGGTCCTATCTAAGCACTATTTGGCTACCACTCGTGGTGAGCGGTATGCATTCCTTGAAGCCTTCTGACGGTTTCAAGGTAGTGAGTTCACCCTTTCTGTTTTGCTGTTTCCTTCAGCCTGTCTGGTGCAAGGAGTCATGGCGAATATTTACACAAACATCTCAGCCAGCAGATCTGAGCATGGAGTAACTCCTAGGGGACAGGGATGAGCTGCTTGAGACAGCATCTTCTCTTGTTATGGCTGGATATAGAAGATGATGTCTTTCCACCCTGAACTTGCTTTTTTAAAATTAGTTGGTGTTTGGTGTTTGTTCTTTTTGTTTGTTTGTTTGTTTTTCTTTTTTCTTTCTTTTCTTTTTTCCATTTATTCATTCATTCTTCCACCCTTCTCAATCATCAATTATTTTCAGTGTATAACTATCCTAGTCCTTCACTTATACAGAACATGAGAAAGGCATTCTCAGTATCTCTATCAACGATCTGCTCTGCACCCTCACTCAGGGATCAGTCTCTTCTCCCAAGCACCAAGTGATAAGACTAGAGGAAATGACCTTAAGTGCTGCCAGGGGAGGTTTCGGTTGGTTTTAGGAAGATTTTCTTCACTGAAAGGATTGGGAAGTATTCAAACAGGCTGCCCAGGGTATTTGTTGAGTCACCATCTCTGGAGGCCTTCAAGAAATGTAGAAGTAAAGCTAAGGGGCATGGTTTAATGGTGGAGTTGGCACTGCTAGGTTAAAGTTTGACTAGGTGATCTTAGAGGTCTTTTCCAACCTAAATGATTCTATGATTCTAAGAAACATTATATGTCAGCACAAGAAATGTCCCAGAAGCTCACATATACATCATTTCCTCCTTTGACTCTTGTGTTATTGCACAGTAGCTCTCTATTCAGATAGTTTTTTAACCAGTTTTGAAACTGTTTGCCTAAGCTAGTCTGATTGCTATCCTTAGCATTTTTTTTTCCTTCCTGCTCTTTTGATTTGTGTATGGAATTTTTTTCCCCCAGTTTCTACAGAAGAGGCGGTTTCTGAATTTGAGCTTGTGTTCCCTTCTCTTTCAGTGCCTGCATGAACTCAGGTTACCTTGTAGCAATTACTCATTCTGTTCATTCAAATTCATCTGAATCTTAGGGAGGTCTACTTACAATCTCCTGTTTTCAAAGGAATACAAATCTTGCTTCTTTGACCTCTCTGAACTTTGGAGATCCTGTCATTGCAATGTCCACCACTGATTTTTCTCTGTTCATAGAATACCTTTAAGTTAAACACCAAGTGCTGGATATAAGGTGTTTTAAGATGGCTTGATTAGCATCGATTACAGTGTTGGTATAATTTCTTTGGATTTATTCTGAACTAGTTCAGAGAGTGACTGTACCTTTGTTTGCTTTTTCAAATAATTTTACTAGTGACATTAAGACTTGTAGTGGCATAAACATACCAACTTTGTTACTCTTTTCCTATCTCCAGGTAGGTGGTGTATGCTCACTAGCTTTTATTTATATAAGCATCAGGCTGTGTAATAATATTTTGCAAAGCACATATACAAATATGTGTAATTTAAATGAACAGAGGTATTGAGCCCATTGGTCTTAACTCATTGGCACTATATGTTTTATTGCCTTGTTGTGGAGGTCCTTTGTTTAGCAATTGATTTATAAAAATCAACACTCTTTCTTGTAGAATGACTATTAGTTTTGTAAATCTAACAAGAATTGCTCCCCCACCCAACACCCTTTGGAACAAATTCTTATGCTGATCTCACAAATTTGCACCCTCGTGCCTTCATTTTCCACTCTCTGCCTTTTTTATTAGCTGCTTTCTGTTTCCTACCATGACTTCATTTTACAGTCTTTTAAACTTTGTGTTCTGGTGAAAGAAAATGGAATTGCCCAGCACCACACTGCCCTTTCTGCCAGCTGCTGCGGGGCTGGGCCCTGCCCTGGGCCCGCCGGAGCCTTCTGGAACCGGTGTGGGGCAGCCCCGGCTCCCTCACAGAGGCTGCGCTGCAGTCCCTTGACACCAGCACAGGGGAAGAGCGAGAACATAGAGGCTGGGCGGTGTTAGCGAGTTTGATTTTCATTTAAATACACTCCTCAGCATCTCATCTGTTATCACTGTACTCTGAGGAGAGCTGGTGCGATGCCTTTCCCCGTTTCAAGGTGTAGCGCTGCGAAAGGCTGTTCTCTGCCTCCAGGGGTAAGTGCTGTGTGGAGCACTGGTAAAACCATGGTTGCCTTTATATGTAAATAAGCCTGAATTGCCATGACACTTCTCTAGATTTTTTCACACGTGGTGATAATTTTCCCTCTTCTGTGCAGCTTTATTCTTTTTTACAGTTCACATCTCTTCCATGCATTTTTGTGATTATTTTTTTACAGTCAACATCTCTTCTGGCTTGGTCCCAGACCAGCTTCCAGCACAAAAGCGGAGATCTCTGTTAACCTCTGAGAGGTGTAGGGAGGGCAGAGACCTTGTCCTTGAGTGAAAGGACCCCCTATTTCCAGCCAACAGGGGGGGCACATGCAGTCCTGTGGGAATCACTGACTGCTGATTTTGTAAATGACTGTGAAATAAAAAAAAAATAAACTTGTTAGGGTCAGTTTTGTTCCATCACAGAGAGCCCCCTGTCAGAGGATAGGTCCTCCACAGCCATGTGGGGTCAACTGTGCCGTGGTGGGTGGTGACCAAAGATGGGAGATTTTCAGGTGGATAATTTAGTGAAATAATTCAGGTCCAACTGTAAATATTATGGTGGTTATTTCTCACAATCTAGAGATATGCATCTCTTGTGTTGATGCAAGCCATCTTTAATGTAATTGTGTATATAGAGAGGACCTTTTGATATTGTTAAGAAAATAATTACAGAACTCTCATTAGTTGAAGCAACTCAGTAAGCTTGACTTATTCTTACACTGTTTCAGTCACATAAAAAGCTCTTTTGAACTGATTCAGTGTCAGCAGTGTGCCCTGGTGGCCAAGAAGTCCAATGGAATCCTGGGGTGCATTAAAACGAGCATAGCTAGCAGGTCAAGGGAGGTGATCCTCCCCCTCTACTCTGCCCTGGTCAGGCCTCACCTGCAGTACTGTGTCCACTTCTGGGCTCCCTGGCACAGAAAAGACAGGGATCTCCTGGAAAGGGTCCAGTGGAGGGCCACAAAGATGATACGGGGCCTGGAGCATCTCCTCTGTGAGGAGAGGCTGAGAGACCTGGGTCTGTTCAGCCTTGAGAAAAGAAGACTGAGAGGGGATCTTATTAATGTTTATAAATACCTGAAGTGTGGGAGACAGAGGGATTTGGCCAACCTCTTTACAGTGGTTTGTGGGGACAGGACAAGGGGCAATGGCCACAAAATGGAGCCCTGGAAGTTCTGCACCAACATGCCAAAGAACTTCTTCATGGTGAGGGTGACGGAGCACTGGAACAGGCTGCCTAGGAAGGTTGTGGAGCCTCCTTCTCTGGAGATATTCAAGAGCCATCTGGACACCTATCTGTGCAACTTGCTCTAGGGAAAATACTTTGGCAGGTGGATTGGACCTGATGATCTCGAGGTCCCTTCCAACCCCTACAGTTCTGTGATTGAGATCTATCTGGGATTTCGTGTTTCTGAGAGGATTAGTTGTGTTTGTGATGTAAAGTGTGGTTATCTGTCTTGAAAGTATAGTTTTCCCGAGGCACGGTGTGGGTGATCTCACACTGAGCATATACACAAGCTAAATTTAATAAAGTACTGGAATAAGCCACCACTTCTGCTGCCACGTGGCCACATTTACAAGAAAATTGAGGTGGGAGGTCAATTTTCACTTAAGGACTCAGGTTGGAGATGCCTGTTTCTTAAGTGGAGGTCTTCTAATCTCACTTGTCTGACAGGTGGTTAGAAATTTACATTTAAATTGTTCAGATCAGCTTCTTATTTGTACTGGGTTGTTGGACAAAAGAAATCTTTTAGTCTTCCATATCCTTCACTGCTTGATCTAACTAACCATAGCATAGGCTCCTTCTTTTCAAATATGGGCATTGTTTCTGACTGAAGTAATTGTCATTTGCATTGGCCTTTCTCTTTCTCCTATATCAGTGTGAATATTGTTCAAAATGACATTGATAATGTTTTATTTTTCTTGAAGAATGGCCTCATGCACAATGAGATTCTTTTACTGTAAAGCCAATATCTGTCTAACCACAAACACTGATAGTTCTTAAAGCTTTGTAAACACTGTGAACTTCCATTACTTGCTCAAGCAAAACAGATTTGCTTGTATAATGATTTTTTCAAAAAAGTATCACACCAATAACTTGTAAGAATACATGCTGAAAATGCTTTTTAAAACAACTGTTAAGATGTAAAGTTCATATCAAGACTAAATTGGATATGAATTTATAGGATTGGAAGTGCCATTGACTAGTTATTTAATTTCCTTTTTAATTGAAGTATGCAAGACTCAGAAAATGCATAATTGTGAGTGAAATGCAAATTAGAGATGTTAACAGAAAACATTAGAAAACAAACAAACAAAAAAACACTTGATCAACAATTAATACTGTGATCTTTTGAAATCATGAAGAAATTGCTGAGCTCCAGGACATTTTGTTTATCAACTTGTGTATTTTGGATTTAAAAGATTTGTCGTGCACTGGAACAGGCTCCCAAGGGACATAGTCACGGCACCAAGCCTGTAAGAGTTTAAGAAGTGTTTGGATTGTGCTCTTAGTCATATGGTCTGAATTTTGGTGCCAGGAGTTGGACTCAATGATCCTTATGGGTCCCTTCCAACTCAGGATATTCTGTGATTCTAAAAGGCAACTGATGCCGCGGGCTGACTGTCAGTTAAGAGAAGCCTTGCAATAAGGGGTTGCTAACACAGGTGTATATATAATTGAATTATCACATGAGAGAACGAGACCTTAAAAACAGAAGGTCAAAGAAGAGTCCATGTTTTGCAAGAGATTGATAGTTGTGTATTTTACCTTACTTTAGCTGTTGGTTCCATGCTCTTTAGTATATGAGGACTTGTTAAGAGCATTGGAAGTATGAGATGCATGGTTGTACCTGGTCAGGTATTCTGGATTCAGGTTTTATGTTCTGTTCTGAATTTCAAGTTTTCCTTATTGGTGGTTTAAGTCAGCTTTCCCACTAATCCCCCAAAACTCTTTCTAATTACATTTCTCTTTTTTTTTTTGTATAACTTCTTGTGATCTGAGACAACAGAACAAGGACAACAATTTTTCAGTGCAGCGTTTGGTGGGAGTGTGAAGTAGCTGCTGGCACGTCCCATGCACTTTCTGTTCACTTCACAAAGGTACTGCAGTACAGCCTGAAATGAAGTCAAGTATCTAGACTGCATTGTCAGGTAGATGATACATATAGTAGCATAGAATCAAGTGAGGTGTGCTGTAACCCTTGCTGTACGTAGTTAGTTTTTTTCATATGGAGTTAATCTCTTGCCTGACTGAAATGTATTTTCGACAGAAGTGATACAGCATCCATGCAAGGAGGAAAAAATGCTGCCTGTAAAAAGAAAAAAAAGGCAAAAAAAATGTTAATATAATGATGTCTCAGGTCAGACATCTTGCATGAGCACTTGTTTCAGCAGCATTCATGTAGTTGGTGTTGAAGTAATCATGAGGCACCTCAATGTTCATTGAAAAATAGCAGCCATTAAGCATCAAATAAAAAATGCCACCCTGTCTCTGTTCCTCGAAAATGTTCTGACAACTTTGAATTCCAGGTTATCTGGAAATACTTGTTTTGAGCCGATGTAGATTTCTTGAGTACAAAAGCTGCTGGTCTGTGTGACCCTTTAGCATGGTTTATCGCTACTTGAAGCAATAATGGAAAAAAACCCACAGTGTGAATAATATACCCAAACCAAGAATCAATAACGTATTTGTTAAAAAGAATAAACTAAGTACATTAAACATGCCTCACACAGTGTCTTCCTTTTTCACCCAACCTGCCCTATAACTCTTTTCCATATAAGTCTTTTGGGGAAAAAGATAAAAGAACATCTTTGTTTCATTTTTGTCCACAAGGAGCTGAGTATATGTAGTTTCAGCTGATTTTCTTTATGTGCTCTTAGGAAATCTTTGATTTCCCTTGGAGAGGAGATAAGAACTGTGCTTCAGTAGAAATAATGTCAGATTGTTTTGTTTGTTCTTGTACGCTTATGGCCTTCACCAAGTACTCTGTTGGTTTTAGATAATCCAGCTAGGTCTTTGGGTTGCATCTGTCAGAGCAATTGAATGTGGTGGAAGTGATTTAAAGGATAGAGCTGAGCTGACAATGCTGGCTGTTTTCTTTGTGTGAGTGTATATTTTTGTCCATTGCCTATGTATGTCCTATTCCTCTGAAGTTTCTCAGACTTCTACTGTCATCTCTTTTCATTTTACTGTAGCAGCTTGTCTTCCCTTATATACATGTGTGTCCCTAAATCCTTGCACTTCTAACTCGTGCCGTGTTCTACTAACTATTCTCAGTCAGGATACTATGAGCTCTGGCAGAGCCGACAGTCCTGACATTCTCTTGCAAACCCAATCCTCCTCCCCAGAACTCTGAACCCCATCCTGCAGCAAGAGCTCCTGTGCTCTCTCCCCCTTTTCTTGCTGCACCTCCCATCTTGCTGCACCCGAGTGCACTTACCCTCACTACGGTCAGTGCCTGTTCCCTGTGCCTGCACAAAGATCGTCTCAGCAAGGAGGAGAGCGAGTCTCTCTCAGCGATTTCTCCCCTGACCTAGCCTGTAGTGCAGGCAGATGCATTAGTAGACATCAGGGACCTCCAGCATGGAGAGGCATGTTGAGAATATCTCAGCTTCAGGCGAGGCTTCAATTAGAGTTTGCAATCAATTTCAGGATGCTTTCCCGTGGGGAACAGGGCTTTGTGAGGTCCAGGATTGTACTTTATTCCTATTGCTGAGCAGCAGATCTCTGGATGCTTAGGCTTCCCTCAGTGCTTAGGAGAGTTGCGTGTGAAGGAGGGCCTGGGACAGTGTCAGTAAAGGTTAAGCATCACTGCATTAGACAATGTCTTTTAGAAAAACAACCAGTTTAAAATGGAAATGGGAGGGGGGCATTTTCTTCTCCTTTCTTTTAATCTCTTGAAAGACACTTCCAGAGAGTAGGATTGATTTCCTACACTTTGGCTCAGTAAAGTACAAGGCATTTTTTTATTCAAATCGGTGGGTAGAAATAAATGTTTAACCTTGTTGGAACTGTAACTACAATAAAGCCAATATCCCACTGATGTTCAATTCAGTGTATGATGGCAGATTTCACAGTTGACTAGTGCATTACGCTTTGTATCAAATTGCTTTCGCTGTATTATGTTGCCACCCCCCAAAAATACAACAAACAAAAAAACCAACTTGATATATATGGATAAGTAGAAGATGAAATATTTTGTGTTAAGGAGTTCATGTACACTTTGAAACCTCTTTCAATTAGCATGTCTTTGTACGACCCTTGTTTCTGGAATGGCAATTCTAGATAGGGTGTAGAGTGCATTTTGAGAAGAATGATGTGCTTCAACTCATGAACAGCTGTATACACATGTCTAAATGGCTGTGTAACTTACACAAACATTGAACAGACATCCTCATAGGTAGATTTTATAATTGTGTAAGTACCTCTCTAAGTATATCTTTTGCTTGCATTTGCATTATATATGCTTTCTCTTACTGTATTAGGATGCTTATTGCCAGACTAGTGAGATCTCTTCGCTTTCACTGTTCTGGTATCTTTCTGCTGTTCCCCTGTTACGTTCAGCTTGAAGCCTTAATGTTCCACATGAGCATTTTAAAATACTCTGACAGACAGAAAAGCTCCATCATGCAACACAGTAAACAGCACAGCTCTGAAGCATTTTGCTTCAGAGAATGTCTGAGTATTGCTTGCCACATATTTTTAGATGACGGTTAGAGAATGCATTTATCCATGATGTGGTCCCCCTGAAAGCATACTCCCTATAAAAGATGGAAAAAGAATGAAACCACAATCTCAACTTCTAATAAAAATGTACTGACTGATGCAGAAAAGTAAAATTCTTGCAAATAAGCAGCTCTCCTGCAGAATTCAGGTATGTTGTCTCTCACAGTAAGGTAGCTCTCATGCTCACAGGGAAGCTTCCCTCTTTTTTTTTTTTTTTATTTTCCCCACCAATGTTAACAAACATCAAAACGCTAAGTAAGGTTAAAATCTTTTTTTCTTTTTTTCTTTTTCTTTTTTTTTTTTCTTGTAGTGGAGACTTGTTAGTACAAGGCTCTCTCTGCTCAAATGGCCTAAATATAGTATATTTCTATATTCAGCTGATTCTTTTATCTCTACTATATGATGGATATTTTTCTGATGATATCTATGTAGTAGAGTGTGAAATGAAGTATGGTATGGTAACGTGTGTCAGGGAGCCTCCGGATGACCTGTTTATTTCTTGCATCCCAGCCAATTTCTTGTAACTGACCTCTCAAGTGCAGCTGTAAGCCAAGTCCAGATCTGCACTTGTACAGAAGCGCAGTTGACCTGTAGATGATGAAGTTGGGTCGCTGTGCTGATGGGGCAGGAGACCACTGTCGCTCAACACAGCAATGAATGTGCTCTGGGTGTCTTTGACAAGCTGAGGCAGAGCCAGCCCTGCTGTCAGGAGTCAGTGCTTCTTGGCCTGCAACTTGTCTTGTTTTTGCTGACTTGCATGGTTTGATATCTCCTGGTGCCAGCGCTCGCCCTGGTTGACTTAACTTGGGATCACTGAGTTACCCGATGCGCTTCCATGAACGAAGGAGGGCCCTCTGTTATTTCAGTACTCCACCTGCTTTGTGTCACTGTGGCAGAGCAGAGACATTCTGTTTCTTGTATTCACTGCTAGATGCATAAGATGCACATTTGGGGTTTATTTACTAACCATCCTCTACCAGCTGCCTCATTATCATGTCAGTGGTTAAATGCAATTGGCAGTCATTCTTCAGGAACTGTATTTATTTTTCTGTTGCTGCTGAATTTCTTTAGTCAAGGAAAGTGAATAAGCATGCTCCTTGCTTGAGAGGAACTTAAAGACATTTCTTCAGACAAATTTTTTTATGCATTTTGAAATTTTCTCATTTTCCTTTGTTATTTTATTTGCATGCTAATTACTTATTCTAGCATAGTTTAAAGTGGATACAGTGAGTAGGTGCAGTTTTGTTTACTGGAGTAACAGAAGTTACTTTCTTTTAAAAATACTTAGTTTCATTGTCTTTCTGAGATTTAATATTTGAGTGGGCAGCTGGTAAGGTTTAATTGGCTAAACAAGTTCAATAAGGCAAAGTAGGCTACTTGGCAGAAGATTCATGGCTTTTCTCTTTAGTCTTCAATGCAGCCAATCCAAATTAGGTCTGCAGCTGATTTCTTTTCTGATCAGAAGTATCCTCAAAAAATGATCCAGCTAGGAACCTCGTCAGCTTGTTTATCCAATTGTCATATGACCATGGTTATTAAAAAATAATAATAAAAAAATGCCCAACAATAGTGATAGCCTAAACTTGTTGGTAGAATGCTACTACTATCTCAGCTTCCAGAAAGGCTGGATTTACCATGGTAATGGGAATCAGCCCAGCATGAGTGAATTCATTTTGACTACTAAAATACATCTTTGACAAGATGATTATATGGGATCGGTTGCAAGATTATACTCCTGCTAGTTTCACAACTGAAGGACAAGTGAGTGTATTGAGTAACCTCACCTCAGGCATGCTGGGCTATGCATCTCATTTGTTTCTTTTACTGTCATACATTGATGAGGTTGAAGTGCTATGATTACTGTGTTGTCAATAGCCAGCCGTAACCCACATGACCGTAACGAAGCTCAGTTGTTCACATGTCTGTTCTGAATCAGAAAGCAGTTTTAGTCCTTGTAATAATATTGGATTTCAGAATAGACATGGGACGAATGCTTAGTGCCCTTTTTTTTTTAAAAAAAAAAAAAAAATGGAGAAAGTTTGTTTTCCATACCATCTGGTGCTGATGATTCCCACGCAGCAAATACTGGATGTGTGGTGGAAATACCCCATTGTACTGAGTGCAGAGAGGGCCTTCAATATGCTTCCACAGTGTCAAACGTTACTGTTGAACTACTGTTAGAACTTCCTTCATATGTTATTAAACATCGTTTAATATAAACTAAAGAATGGAAGTTGTAACATTTTGGCAGTCTTGTTGACTGAACAAAGGGAATTGGGTTTGATTTTAAAGCACAGGAGCAGTCTGTAAACATCCTAAAGTACATCCTTGATATATGCACAAACATGCCAGTGTAGATATTTTTTCTGAGAAAGTGTGAGAAACTCCTAATGAGTATTTGTGTTGATTTTTTTTTTTCATGATTTGCTTTGAAATGAAACCATTAAAGCTGGCAAATAAGTATATTAAAATTGTGATGAGGTGTTTGGAAACCACAGAGAAGGGAGCAGTCTGAAATGAATAAAAGCCTATCTAATATTTAGACTGCTAACAAAATAATAATAATAATAATTAGTAATAATGAAAGCTGCAGACCTTTTTTTACAGGGATAGGTTGATTTGCAGAAGGCATCTTGGTTAAAGTGACAAATCATAACACTGACCCCTGCAGCTATTGAAGTGATTTTCTGGATTGACGTTTGCTTGTTAGCACTATAACCTAACAGGTATTGTCTGTTATCATCATCTTCAGCTGTATCATACCAGAGGTTGTTTATTTCGTACTTAGGTTTTCTTAATGGACTTTTCATGGGGAGGTAGCATTACCTGATTGTAAGCTGGACATTTTTAATAATATGCAACAGTGGACTGAGAATACTAAAAGAGACAGATAAAGCTACGAGCATCTCCACACAATTTGGGAGTCCCTGAAATAGATTTCTATTAATTTTATCTCACAAAATCCTTGTTACACTGTTATTCATTGAAGAACTCATGGTATACATTTTCCAGATACCACATAGACAAATTAGGCATACAGTAATAGACATTCACAATAGTATGAATGTTTCTATGCTAAACCCCCTAAACACAAAAGGCTGAGCATTTGCCCTAGAGTGTCTAACAACAGGGAGTACATCGCATATTTTCTGAATGTTAATGAAACATGGGGACTTGTATGTTCTTACCAGCTGTTTTCCAGGGAATCAACTGACAATATAAGAGGAACTTCAGCATGCATCTCCATACTTCTTTCTCAGTCCCCCTCCACACTTTTTCGCTAAATGAGCACATTTATTTAATATCAAATATATGAAACAGTTCTGTAAAGTCTTATCACTCCTCTCAAAAATTATGACCATTAGAACCTGCATAATGTCCAGTTTGTTTCACCAGCTGTCTCAGGTCAGTATTATAATTTCCAGGAATTAGGTGAGTCCTGGAAACAGATGCAGAAGCTCCTAAGTTAGAAGATCTTTGAAAGCCTTCATAGACTGTCTCTGCGTGTCATATCTGTGCACTGATGTACCAGAAGCAACAAAATTCTAATGAGGCAGTTTTTGTGTGATAGTACTAGGATATGTTGTTTTAGTGGTGCGTATGAAGGCGTAGTCATTAATCACAGAGAGTGAATGTAGGAGTATATACATCTATTAGCAATATGCAGAGAAGAGGAAAGGAATTTTTTAAGTTTGTCTGCGGCTAGACTGATGCTGGTACCCAAGTTGTTGTGCAAGCTCGCAGTCACGTTTCTATAGTTGTATACGAAGGCAGCTGATCTGTCTGGAGGGACACCCGATGACTTGAGCTGTGAAGCAACTGGGCAAAAACATGAGAGTTTTCCTAGCAGGACTTGCTGCAGGACCTTCATTCCTTCTGATGTGCCAGGCTTGCACGAACCCCACCACAGCACGTGAGCAGTAGCGAATAAAGCTGTACTTTAAAGGAGGGTTCCTGAACTGAGAGGGCCACAAGAGGCAGCGGCTAATCACACCTAGCATTTTCTGCACTTGGAGGGTCGGCAGTTGATCCTGGTAATAGATGGTGAGCTGTGATTAATGGGCACTGCAAAATGGGGAGGGCTGCAGCACAATCCCCTCTTGCTGGAATAGCAAGGAACCAAGGAATTTTTCAGGAACCAGAGATATCCTGTGCTGTTTTTTGTGGCGTAGCAGGATTTGTTGTCAAAATGCCAGTTTTGCCACTTGGGCACGTAGGAAGGCCCATCCATGTGGAGTCCTGTGAGCGCTGGTAAGTACAGGCTGCACACCACACCTATCGACGTACGGCCTGCAACCTTCCCTTCATCTATAACCACATAAACCCAGTGAGGTCCTACAGAGGCACTGCTTGCCTGCACCTGATGGTGAATGCTTCTTTGCTTTTTTGTGCCCTTGTCCTTTTCAGTATTCTGGAGGAGCGCTCACTGCAGTAACATGGGCCAGTGTCACTCTTATTACTTTACCTGTTTTATCTTTTGTGAAATTGAGCCTTTAGCCGGAATTGTCTGAGCTGCTGCTCCAGCAGTCGGTTAACTGTGAGGCTCCTCGAGCTCATTTCTCTCAAGTAATTTGATTCCCACGTGCTCACTGAGATTGCTTTTTCACTGAAAGAAAGTGGGGAGGGGTATGTGTGTGTGTATGGGAGCAGGCCAGAAATGTTATGACAGACAAATGTAGCTTAGAGATAAAAACAACACAAAAACGTGTTTAAAAAGATCCCATCTCAGTTTATCTCCCTTTAAGCCAGTCCTATAAAACCGAATGTTTTTGTGTTTGAGAATCCGAGACACAGGGCCTTTTGTGCTGGTGCACAGTATGGAACAGGAAGCTAAATTCCATCCTGCCTCTACAAAAAGCCAAGAAGGTAATCCTTTCATTAAATTTACCAGAAATGTCTGTAAAACGCTAAGAACATTTTTTTGTAATTGTGGTCATAAAAGTTTTCTATGGATTTTAAGGTGTTTACTGAAATCATACACAAGATTCAAGTTTTTTTTTTTTTTTTCTGAACAATTTCTTTTACACTGTGGTTACTTAGGAGTAATTGAACACCGGTTTTGTAGATAAGCTTCTATATAAGACTGGTTAGTAAGGCAGCAGTTTCCTAAATAATGAACAATTTATTGAGAGATTTATGATTCTATAAAATTGCTAGTGTGTTATCATGGTTTTGGGCAAAGGCCCTACTGCAGGGGAGTGAAAAACAAGCCTGAAAAGTGAATCTTGCTGGAGGGAGGATTGTTCTGGAAATAAACCATTCAGTGCATAAAGAATGGTTTATCAGTTGTCTGAAATATGCATTCCTCCCTCTGCATGGTGTTCATTGTATGGCCACGCAGACCTGCCAAACTCTGGGCACAGCATTTCTGTGTCACAGAGTTGTGGTTTGTTGGATAAAATACTGCTAATTTGAGCAGACTGCTCAGAGGTCCGTTACTTCATATGACCAACATCAGGCTTAGGGTTCTGTTAGCGTTCATTAGTTGGTGTTGTAAGACACGTCCCCTGATGATATCAGCAGCATTATTGAATGTCATAAGAATACATGTTCCTAGCAGCAGTGGAAGTATCCACAGAAACAGTTGATGGATCTTGGCTAATTTTCCATCTTGGACCTGGGGTTGAGGGCAAATAAATACATCTATACTTTATTGAGAGATGTGGGGAGAGGAATCTCATGCTAAATGTCAGTGTTACCCAATCATTGACTATTTCACCTACTACTGTTACTACAGATTGTTGTCTTTTGTGACTTTAAAAGAGTGTACGTACCAATAGAAAAAATCCTTACAAACGGAGTTCAGTTTTGGGCAGTAATGTTTTGGGGACAAAGAGGGAGAGGGGGATTTTTTTTTTTTTTTTCTTCATCTAGCACTGCACAAGTCCTGAAAAGAGATAAACAAGATATAGATTATGGAGGATAATGTTCCAGGTCAAGAAGCTGGGTGCATCTACTAATATTTGCAGTGTCTGCATTTTCTGTTTATGTGCAACACCGTCGTATAATGTAAAAAAAAAAAAAAAAGGTGTATGTATGCAGCTGTACGCCAGATTTCACGACCGTTTATGTCTAGAGCCTTTGCTTGCTTGTACATTGTGCCTGCAGCTCCACCTCTTCAAAGGCTGTTCTATTAATCTAACCTACTGAGGGCTATTCATACAGCTTATGGGTTTTTATATTTAAATCCTCACAGAAATGATTTGCTGCCCTCAAGTTAGGAATTTAAAGGAAAATTAAATTAAGGCTGCCTAAGTAATGAAAGCATCTTTAGATTTGATAGATAGAGACCATCAAAGCAAAAAGACTGTATCCCTAGAAAGATTTCTGATATTGTTTAGTGCTGGGGGGAGTTGCTATTGCTAGTATATCATGCTGTATCAGGCTCTAAATTCATATGCTCATGCTTCATGAATTCTTTAATTTCCAAAGTTGTTTGTTATGTTTTAGGTCATAAATTAAGAGATTTATAACTCAAACATTTTTATCCATATGAGGCCTATGGCATTAGGATCATAGTGTTGTATAGTTTTGCTGACAGATGGATTAAAGAAAGAAAGATCTTATGCCTTAAGAAATGTCTGAATTTTTCGTGTGTGCTATGAGATGTAAGCCTAGCATTTGTTACTGTGATATATGTTATATCATTGCCTGCCTAGTGTGACGTGTATAACTCTATTGTTTTTAGTGGTCTTGTGCTGTGGACTTCTCCTAACCAGACTCAAAACAAAACAAACAAACAAACAAATCCCTGGGAGTGTTTTAGGGGACACCTAAATAGCGTCCCCTAAAACTTCTAAACAAATCTTTAGAATAGAGTGGTCACCAAATGTAATCTCAAACCTAGTCCAAAGAAGGTGGGTGGCAGAATCCAGATTTTTATTTTATTATAAGTGTATAAAATGTGTGCCTTCTGTTTATTTCTCATTTCTTTTGTCTTTAGGTTTTCCAAATGAGCCTGCTGCTGTCATTGCCCTTAACACTATTAAAGAATGGTTAAGCAAGAATCACAATGAGGTATGAAATAAAATATAACTTTCCCAAATTGTTATTTATGATTATGGACTTTGGCTCTGGAAATGTAGAAAGAGTAAACACCAGCTTGAGCCTTGAAGTGAATATTTAGTCTAAAACAAATGAAATCAGGTTAGGACAATGTAGCTGGGGGAAGACTGTTATATTTAAAAAGCTACACTGGAGTTCAAGGGAAATACCTTTGTTTGAAACCATACTGTGCATTTCCTTTGTATTGTAATCTTTCCTGGCAAAGTAAAAGACTATTCTCTTTCTAAGCTGTTTCTGAGCGTCACAGTTTTCATCTAATAATGAGGAGATTCTTGGAAAGGAAATGTGTATAATAGTTGTCAGTGGAAACAGTCACCAAAGGTCAGTGGTGTTCCAGAGGTCACTTTACAGTAAAGAGCTGTATGATAGTATTTCCTATTTTTATTAATTTTTGGTTTGCTTATAGCTAAGTGTTCATTTTCCCTGGAACGCTTGCTAAACTTGTGACACAACTGAATTTTTAACAGGACTGGTGTTCTTCCAGTGACAACATGATGGTGATTATTTTTCCAAGACAAAATGCTTTCAACAGAATGATATCCATATCTTCCCTTTCTAGTTTTTTTTCTTGCTCTGGTTTTTGTTCTTAGCAGGCTGATAGTTTCTAGTGTTGAACTGGAGAATGCAACAAAGAAGTGACAGAATAAAATAATCATTATGTCTTGAGCTGAGGATATGCCTGTTTCCTGGTAATGACAGTCAGCAGGCAGATCTCAGACAGCTAAAGTTGTTCAGTATTTTAGTATGAAGGTATTTAACAAAGCATGCAGTGGGGAAACATTAGGTACAGGAGCATAATTAGTAGTATATTTCTTTTATTCATGTGTTTTGGGGGCCTTATTGGTAAGAGATTCTGATAAACAAGGGTAGTGATTTAGTAGGTTGTAGGAGTTTTTATTTGCTTTTTGACCAACTTTGAACTAAAAGGAAATACTATGATGAGATTTGAACGGTAAATTGAGATACTCAAACCTGAGTGCCAAAAGTTACACCAAGAAATGTGCATGTTTGGACAATGCGGTATGGAGCACTTAGCAGCTTTCTTTCTGTAGATTAGATATTTGAGCAGTGAAGCAATTTTGTATGGACAGTCATTTTTAACACTAAAGGTGCCCAAGTGTCATCTTATCAGCCTAACTATAGGCTTATGTTTTTTGAAAATGGAGCGTTAGTGCTTTACTATATTGTAATTTCATTTGGTTGCATTTTTACTATATAATGGAAGTAAAAGAGGCTAAAAATCTATCTATCTATTTATTTATTTATTTATTTTATTCTGGAACTAAACTCTTCTGTTTCAAAAGCTGAATATGTGTTGTGTATATACCCCTTAATTACTTTTTTCTTTGTGGTATTACAAAAAAAAAAAAAAAAAAAAGGAAAAAGAAAAAAAAGGCAGACTGCCTATCAAATGTGTAGTTGTTTTCTCGGTGAAAACTCTTCTGGAGTATTTTGCTCTGTAGTTCAGCCATTGCTTCTCAGCTGTAAGATGACTTTTGCTTCTAATCTACACTTTGAGTCTTCCCTTTTTCTGCTTCTGGCCTGACTTGGCCTGCAAGCCCTTGTATGCCCTGCATGTTCCCTCTTTCTTACTTTTAGTTAGTGTGTGTGCTGCTTCCCCTTTTTTTTTGGTTCCCGTCATAGACTTCAGGTGAGTTCCTTCTCTTGTTTTCAGAAAGCTTTAGCTCTGTCTTGGAAGGAGACATGCGGTTCACCGCGCAGAGTGATTGAAATGGCAGTGTTTATCGTATACGTTCTTGTCTTTTATCTGAGCTTTAAGCACTTTGTTCAAATGTGATTGAAATGCAAAAAATTCCAAGACATTGTGGTTTGCACAGGTTACTGTGAACTAGGAACACTGAATAAGCACGATTCCTTCTTCCTCACTCCAATGTGTTCCCTTCTATTTCCTTGGTTTTCTTGGCACACTAGCTCCATACCTAGTTACTCACTCCCCACAAATTCCAATTTCATCTGTATTCTTTTTAAGTCAATAGTTGTAGTTTACAAAGTTTGGCCGGTGAGAGGAGCACAGGCTGTCCTGACCACAGATGCATTGTTAAAAATTATCCTATTAAGCTTACATCACAGTTGTTTTTTTGTCTTATTTTTGTTGGCTTTGTTTTTCAATTGGATTACTATAGTTAATAACTGTAGTATTAAACATTTCTGAACACCCTGAATCAAAATGTCACGATGTTGAGGTCTCATGATATTTGGTGTACCTGAAGGCATACGTATGATCAATTTGCAGCAGTTATTACCTATCAGAGAATTCAGAAGCAAACTCAAAGAGCTTTTGTTAAATATTGAAGAAAGTGGTGTACTAGATTTCTGTCAAGATCGGTTTCGAGGGTAGGGTTATCCATAGCTTTGTACTTTCTTGTACAGTGGTTTCTCTCTTCATAAACTGTTCCTGCAGTCTACTGTCTTGAATTTTAGACTGTGGCATACTGGCATATTTTTCATGTCATAAGTAGGTTAGCAGCAAAATAAAAATATTTTGTACTTCTACAGAAGACAGCAGTAACTTATGCAGTGAAAGGGATCTTTGAGAAGCATACAGTTGTTGGGTTCCTGTTTAATGCTTATAGGAAGGTGGGTATAATTCAGCTATATTAAATAAACTGCCATAGCTCAGTGTCAGGTGTTACTCTGACCCATTGTATTTTGCATATCCTTATTCCCTTGGATTAGATTTTAGCTTTGAGTAGTAATACTGTACATCACCCAAACTTTTCCCAAAAGTAGCTCATTGTACAGCAACCAAAATGACAGGGACTTTTTAATGTCTCAACAATATAGTCTGTTCTTAATGCATACCTTGTGATATAGACCTTTCTATAAACTTTGCTCATGAAGACAGAGCAGCTCCAGCTACAGCCACTGGATATTTAAATGTATTTAAACTCACATGTTCTAGCCTAGGAACAAAACCTTTTCCATTTGCTGTGAGGCCAGCTTTTCAGAAGGCTGCTTTCACTCCTGATATGTCTAATGAGAACCACTCCCTTGATGCTGGCTGTGCTATCAAAATGGGCCAGCGTCCTGCTAACAGCCTCCTTGCCTGAACAAGAGAGGCCTTTTGCTTTTGGCTATGCTGAAGTTCAATGAATCAGTTGCCTTCTTCCTTTCCTTCCTTCTCGTGGAATCTGCCTTGTCTTCACCTGAGAAATCCTGTCCAGGTTCTGCTCCTTCTGTCACAAAGATGTTTGGCAGCCAGTTATCCCTGCGATAATTTCTGGTGCTGGTTGTCCTAAGATCTCAGACTCTGCATGTAGGGTGTGTATTGAATGAACTCATGAAATTTTAGTGCAAGATAGAGACTAAAATGGTGATCTGCCCACTAGGAAATGTGCCTACATGGCAACACACTTAGCAAAACCAAATAGGTAAATAAGATGGAAACCTGACATATTTGTAAGTCTCTTGTTGTGCTGTACAGCAGCTGTGTCTTATCTGTCTTTCTGCATCCCAGAAAACTGTGACAAATTTGTGAAAGATAAGGCAATATTGTTGTCTTCTCCTCTCTACCTTCATGCAGTGCTTTGCCTGCTTTGATGCTAAAATGAAGATTTTATCCAACCTGTATTAATTCAAAATACAAAGAAATCAGTGGCTATGTTCCTAAGTCTGCCTGGGGCCCTGAAAATAACCTAAATGACTCCCTTCTTGCAAGCTGTGTTAGAGTCCTAGGAAGTTCTCTGTCATAGTATTTACAAGAAAAGTGATTTGCAGTTAATGAAAGGTTTTCTTATCCAAGTCCATTGTTGTGCTTGACCCCTCAGGTGTTTGCATAAAAACTTATTAGCGTGCTTAACTTCGATGTCACTCAGATGAATGTCTCATTACCATGCAAATGGAGTTAGCTCCTTTCTGAGGTTAATTGTTACAAAGCAACGGAGAGAGATCTATTGTAATTTACTGAACGCCAAGCACCAGCTAGGCAGGGCAGCAGCCATCACAATCCAGCAGCCTAAAATTTAACTACATAAAGTCCGCTAGGGAAAACAGCAATATTTTAAGTAATGGTTAGTACTTACTTGTATGTAACACGCAGCACTGTTCTGGTTTTGAAATGCAACTCGAAGTCAAACTAATTTCTGGCCATGTTTTACACCAAGGTCTGCTGACTTGCAGCCAGAGGGCAAATCTAGTTTAGAAGCTGGTAAATGGTGTTACACTGTAAGCATAGAAATCCCTCGGAGCAAGCTAGCAAGAATGGCAACAGTCAGCACTACTGGGTTAATTTACTGCAGACCACCTAGGCTATCTCTTTAGCAAACTGCATTTTCACATTTTGCAAAGTGCTCTGGAGGTTTAATAGAATTCTTCAGAGCACAAAATAGAATTGGATCCCATTCTTCAGGAATTATACACTGGCATTCATTTAAAAATGCACATTAAGCTCTTTGAACAATTTGAAATGTTTCTTTCTGGGATAAGACAAGGTCTGCCAAAGGTCTGCCACTTGACTTCCCACAACATATCACAGCGGAAATGTGACACCTTCAAATACTTGACCCCCCGACATTTTAGGAGAGGTGGTGGCATTATGTTTGTTGATGTTTGTTTTTTTTTTTTTTTTTTTTTTTTTGTGGCAGAACATTTGGAAAGTTAGTAATTGTTATTTGCTTGTACTTTAGGATCATGCTATGTGTCTTGAAAGGGTGAAAAAATAAAAAAATGCTCATTCTATGCCTTACCTTATGTCACTGACATGAAAAGCCTCAGGACCTTTTCCCGGCTGAAGAAAAGACTTTAATTTAACAGCACATTTAGCTCAAAGTATTGTTCTTTCTCTTGCACAATATCTCTCAACATTTATTACGTCCCGCAGTAGAACAACAACCACAGAAGTGTGATTGCAATATATGCTCCATTGAAATAACTGATGCAGATTCAAAGCACATAGATGGAAAATAAATCAGCACATTCCTGATTCCTTTTCATTAGAATCACTTCTGAAAAGAGACTTTCTTACTTTGCCTGAAGCACAGTAGATTTAGATTTTAGCAAGTAGTTATGCACATCATTCGAGTGTGGCAGTGTTTGTCCTGTCTCCTCCTCCTCCTCCCCCCCCCCCAAAAAAAAAATCAAAAAAAAAAAATCTGCATTTCCAGCATAACAGGGTGAGCAGCATAGTCCTGGTACAGGTGAAATTAGTGGAACTTTGTTTTTAGTGGCTGGGGCAGGATCCCAATAGCTCATTCCTCGTGACCAAAATTTTCAGGAGGAAACACCTGGTTTCTCAAGTTAGGCACACCACAATACAGATGCCCTGCACCTGTGCTTCATTTTGTACTGGGCTTCATCCAAATCCCGGTGGTATTTTCCACTTGCGAGATAGTTCAAGTGAAATTACCTTTCCTGTGCGCCACTTCTCGTATGTGCATGTACTTGCCCATACACAGGGAGCTGGGGTGTGGGAGCTGAGGAAACGTTCCCTGCAATGGGACAGGTGGAGGTGACTGCAGAGACTTGTATCGTCTGGTTTGGAGAGAGGTGGACATCCTTCTGGAGAGGGACCTGGGAGGACAGTGCAAGGAGTTGCCACTGTTCTCCGTTGCGTAAGGCAGGGTGGTACAGGCATGCCTGAGTGAGCTTTCCAAGCCACTAGACCTTTGTTCAGGGCACAGTAACATGGTCACGGCATCGTGTTGCAGGCAGCGCTCTAAAGGTGAGCATGGCAGCCCATGGTACCCCTCCAGGTTCCGCGTTAGTCTGGCAGTACCTGTGCTACGCGGCGGTGTGTTATGTAGGTATATATGTTGGAGGTGTAATTCACCAGAGAAGGATCACTGCTCACGTCTGTCCCTTCAAAATTGGCTAACAAAGTTCTTTTACCTCCGAGCCCACCAAAACATCAGGACAACTCAATTTCAGTATTTCTGGAACGTGTGACTGAGAGGTTATTTCACTGTATTTTTAACTTTCTCTCCCCCCTCCCTTCGGTGGTCCCTGCAACCTAATTTAGGCTCCTCATTCTTCAGAGACAATTAAACAAAGTGGCATCTTGAGATGAGGTCTTGTCTTTATCACTGCAGAAGGATGCAGATGGAGACTGTCTTGGAATATGTTGTCTGATGTAGTTTACTGTAATGTAAAGTCAGTTATATTCCCCTAGGCACAGCAACTAAATTTCTACATTTATTCCAGAAGAGTGGAATAGCTAGCTGACAATATTTAATTAATGTAAGCAAATATTTTTCTAAAAAATGACCCAATACAGACAATTTCCCCTAAGATAGTATTACTTCTGGTTTTGGGCAGCTAGTTTTCATGCTTATGGTTTTACAGTTGACAAAAAAAAGATATTTTTTTGAGGAAAAAAAAAGGCGCATATATTTATGCCTAAGGTGATGTCTTTTATGACAAGCTTGGGCCTGTGCTGACATGTATTTATTTTCAAGTATATTTATTACTTAAAAATAAAGCTCTCAAAATATGGGTTTCTATTGAGCCACTGACAGATTCTCAAGGACAGTAAGGGTGCCAATAAAAATTCAGGCGGCTATTTTGGTAGCTCTTATATGCCACTATCATTTGATTAACATAATCCCCCCTCTCCCCCCCAACACCGTTCTCTTGGGTAGGTTAAAAAATGATCTCCTTTCTATTTCTACATTCTAATTAGGTGGTAATCATATGCTGCTCTGATTGAAATGAAAATCAGCCATCATGCCACTGTCATCTAGCTGAAGTCGAGGAAAAAATGCTTTTCAACTTGTACAAAATTAAAATGATTTACTCGCTCTGTGTAGCTGCTCTCTCACTGGGCTCAAAGAGATTCAGTGCTGTCCCTAAAGCCCAAACCTAACTATCATCCCAACAGACAAGTCATTTTCTGAAAAGATAAGTAAGCTGCCAAGGCAGTGATGCCTTCTTATATGTTCTTCAGACTGCTATTCAGGTGGAAGGCTGATAAAGCAAAGCAGACAAAGCCCATATTCATTATACACAGTACTTTATTTATCAAACTTAAAAAGCTTTTGTTACTTTTGATACAGCTATTAAGGAAAGGCAGGAAGGCATCCCTCTTGGAAAAACATGTTGGAGCTCATGATTGCTGCGGTTGTCCCACGTGACATTTCTGTCGCTCACGTGTGACCAAGTACAAAACCTTAAGAAGGGAATAAGGGGGGAGACATGGCTTCCTGTCACCCCATCCCCACCCTGACAGTTGAGGAAACCCACTTCTATGCATACCGTAGATGTCTTTAATCAATAGATCTTTGTGAAGATTTAAATACACTTAGTGTACCACAGAAATAATGTCTCCTATAACTCCAGTTCAGCTAATTAATGCCACTAATAACAAGACAGGTCTCCGCATGGGTTCTCTTGTGTTTACACAAGTTAACCATCTAATAACTGAAATTTGCCAAAGTATTTATTCCTTTTATCCTCACAATTTAACGGCAGTTGTGATAGCAAGAAGCTGAATAGTTAGAAATGTCTGTAAAGCATGTAGGTAAATTAACAAATGGATCTGTAGATCAGGAATGAGTTCTTGTCTCTTTGATTTGTCCTCTTACTTTCTGTATATTTGGAGGAGCCTGGTTGCTGTACTGAGGACATGTAAGAACAAATTCCAAAAATGTTACTTTTTTCTTTCCTGTTACTTCTTGTATGACAAAAAGATTGTGATAACATCCCTTTATTGCAGCATTGGCTTTCAGACAGAAATCCCAATAATGCTAACAAAGAGGCCCAGCCTTCATTTTGGGAAAATGTAGTCATTGTAGCTACATTTTAGGAGACAGTTTCCTTTAAGTTGGCTTATGCTCCTCTTGCTGTGGATACCTGGAAATAAATAACAACCTGTTTAGTTCTTGTGAGATATGTGGATAAAATACTTCACGAAGTAACAGAGAAATTGCTGTTAGAATCTGTTTTTAAATGAGGGAGAAAAAAATAGTTGTAAATGTTTTGATATACCTTCATGCCCTGCAGAATTGTATCGTCTGTTGTAGATGGATCCTAGCAGGAACTGAGCAGATGGGGGAAGAGGAAGCGCAGGCAGGAGAAGGTTT
Source organism: Oxyura jamaicensis (assembly GCF_011077185.1). NCBI lineage: Eukaryota > Metazoa > Chordata > Aves > Anseriformes > Anatidae > Oxyura > Oxyura jamaicensis. The sequence continues at coordinate 8,103,617 of NC_048895.1, forward strand.
GCCTCTGGCTCTGTGGAGTGTTGCCAGGAGGATCCCAGGATGAAGATGGAGTTTTGGGAGACTCAGCAGAAGGATGTGAGGTATGCCCTCCTGAGGATGGGCACTCAGGGAACAGAGCACCCAGCCTCCCGCTCTGCAGCCTGGAGAGGATGTCAGATTTGGGGTTTCCTTGGGCTGTAAGGTTATCAGCTCTTTGAACCAACTCAGGTGACGTGTCCATTGGTCTTTGCAGATGAGGAATGCCTGGCCGTGTGCTCTGAGCCTCTCCGAGTGCCCTGGAGGTGCTTAGCCCCGCACCCAGCGTGTGCTGGAAGCACGCACGGCCATGTACCAGCTGATGGCTGTGCTGCCTGCCTGGCCGCAGCGCACAATGCAGCGCTGAGTGAAACCGCTCTGCTGGCATGGGCAGCGGCCTTATTGCGTGAGCCAAGAGCACATGCTTTGTTCTGCTGGCACTTTCCTGGCATCCTGCAGAGTGTACGATGTCTGCTTTTCGGTGCTCTGTTTCCAATGAACTCACGTAGCTGTTTTGTTTCTGGAAAGCTGCCGCCTCAGTACGATTTAAGCTCTGTTCTGCTGCCTACAGTTTTGCCCAAGTAGAATGTCCAGTACAGCACGTGAAGGTGAAGTAATAAAATAGAAAAATACTTTAAGTGATTCTTAGTTGAACACCCATCTCATATCCTGCTACGCAGGCAGAATCTGGTGCGATGTAGCTAACTGTAAAGGGAATATTTTCCTAAGTTTTATTCTCTCTTCCCATCAAAGGTTATCTGACCAATGCCTACCATCATCTCCGAGCATGTTGGCCATCAGCAGTAGGTCCAAATCTATGTAGGACGAATCCCGCATGGGATTCTTATAGCCAGAGTGCATTCCCTGGGAGGAAAAAAAAAAAAAAAAAAGAGTTTATTGCTGCCAGACTACAGCATCTTGACATATAGTTTGAGATATATGATTCTGACATTTAATAGGTTAGATGATATTGGCCACATACTTCATAGGTTCTGTATCATACTGGGAAGGTGAAAAATGAGTCTGTCTACTATATATGAAATGACAGAACAAATGAGAAGAGTGCTGTGGATGTGGGGAGCATTGACAATAAGAACATGTTTAAACGTGAGAATGACTGACAGGCTTCCAAGATGAAATACCTGTTAATTAATACAGAACAATTTGTTTAAATACAAAAGTGAGCACAGATTAAGGATGTGTATTGCCTTCTTACTTAGCCTTCAGGACAGATTATTCGACTCTTCCAGTTTGAGGGGATTTATGAAAAGTGGAGAATAAATTATTCCTAAGGAGAGTTATGATATTGTTTCCTTTAGTAGCAGCAGAGGTAAACAGTGCTTCCTGAGAAGAGTTTTGGGAAAAGGCTACAAAAAGACTCCTGCTGAGATTCTCACCTGCTCAGATTCTCACCTTGCTGATAATCTGATCTCTCTCGAGATAAGAGTGAAGGTTCATATTTACTACCACAGGCTGTTTACTGGCATTAAATCATTAAATCTAAACCAGGATCATTTAGGTCTGTTTTTTATTATTATTATTATTATTATTATTATTATTTATTTGTTTATTTTATATTAAAAAAAGACATGCTTAGGGACTGGTAAAGTAACTGGAAAACAGTCAGTGGTTTAGATGACCAATAATGGTTGAGGACTAAATCAGAATTAAGTAGGTTAAAGAGCAACGTAATTGTACAGTTGAACTGGAAGTCAGTGTGGCAGAGCATAGGTGTCATGTGCATGTGTAATGCTGCCTTGTAAATAACCAGCTTGGAATCGCCCATGTCTCTTTCTTTTTCCCTCTTTCCTCATCCTGATTCAGGAGTGAATTATAATAGTACCAGAATTGAACTGTGTGTACTGGAGTTCTCCTGAATTTGGGATGCTTTTCTGAACCATCAGTACTGAACTTTTCTAAGCCAGCATATGTCTTGTCTTGGCAATTAGAGTAAAAATACCATGTGCTAATACGCTGCTGTGTTCTTTAGTACTGTAGTCTTAGGGGAAAAAAAAAAATCTAAGAACCAGCAGCTACATGGATGATCAATGCACAAGCAATCCAGGGGGATAGGTGTGTCTTCATGATTTCTCCCCCCCTGCAAGGAAGTACAGCCTTTCATTAGCCCATCTTTAATCATGCCAGATTTGATGAGGTGTGAGGTTTGCTGTTGTCTTTCATCCAGCTTATCAACACACCAGGGCCTGTGTATTCAAGCCTCAGTCCAGCTACATGTTCTCAGGTCAGGGGGAAGGGTTTTATATGCATTTTTCAACCTCTTGCTGGACCTTTCATCTCACCTTTGGGTTTTGTAAGCCAAAAAGTTAAAAAGCTTTAGCCTTCTAATTGCATATTCATAATTTTATCCTTTAGTTGAGATGTTAATTTATAACTGTTGCTTTATTCCCAAAGTATGGAATATTTGATTAATTTCATTAATTCTTTTTAATTTTCCCTTGTTCTATAACACTATACGTCAAATGTCTTTTCCATGTATGGAAGAAGTCTTTGAGCTTGCACTGCTGCTTGTTGTTTTTGAAGTGAATGCAAAACCTTGCCCTAATATGAAAGAAACTTATCATACAACACTTTGAATCCCCTGAACTCAATCTTAGAACCTGATATGTGTCAGATGATAACCTCTTCCCTTTGGGCATTTAAACAAATGTTTTCCTTTGGGAATTAATACTAATAATATACAGCCTGCATGATGATAACCTCATGATGGGGGAATATTTCAGAAGGCACAATAGGAATTACATGCTTTAGCCCTACTGACTTTCCTTGTGATTCTGTTGCGTCGATGCTCTGTGTTCCTTGTTAAAACTTCTCCCTACAGACACCATGTTAAGTTCATTAATATTTACAAAGCAAACATATTTCCCATCAGACAGATGAAGCACAACTGCCCTTGATTTTTTTTTTTAATTATATGTGCATCGATACAGCTTTGGAGATAGTTTAAATGCAAAATCTAATTAATATGCATACTTATATTTGTAAATTACCCTAGGCGTGTTTTTTTTTTTTCCAAGAATGATCTTTATGGGATGCATCATATGAGAATAAATCTCATTATAACGACAGGTTTCTTATGTGTGAATGCTCTTAGGATGGGGTTTGAGTCTTCATGGAAATTTGGAAACTGCCTGTCACACTGTTGGTACTGAAGCCCCTATTAGCAAGGTGGAGATGTGGATATAAGAAACTGCGATAGCACAGATGATCAAAGATACTTGTAATTCAAAGCTCTGAGTGTAAAACTAGAGGGTAAGCTTCTATAGACTAACACTAGTTCTCAAAGTTTTCGTAAATTTTAGCAGAGATAATTTTTGCAGCGCAGTTGCTAATGAGGAAGGGCAGGCATTCGTATCTTTAATGATGGCAGTGTTGGCATTTGTTAGAGGAGGTAGATGAAAAGAATGAATTGGCTCCCATGTTTAAAGTGTAAGTATTTACAGAAAGAATAGTTGTATGTTTACTAGTGCTTGTGTTGTTGCGAGCATGGTGTTTCAGATTCTGCAGGACTCAGAGACAGAGATGTATTTGAGGGACAATCCCATCACAAGCAATTTATAGCTATGGTATTGCAAAAATAAATCCAGCTTGTGTGATGCCTCCAAATAGTAGAAGCTGAGAGAGAAATAAGTAACTGTAAGATTTTTGGAGACTATTAGAGAATAAAGAGTTCTCTATAGACAGATAATAACAAGTATATATATTGCTTTGGTGCTTGACTGCTCAGTGAACTGGGATTTCCAAGTAAATGGTCAGTAACCTGTCATTATTGGCAATTTCTGGTCACTTTCTAGGTTTTGTATGTGGGGAAAGAAGGGTCCTGCTGTGATCTGATCAGCAAGGGTCTGGCAAAAGAGAGCAGGTGCCTAGCAGTGGACAGCCATGAGCAGTACATGAACTTTTTCCCTTTGGTCAGGACTGGGAGTAGGCAAGAGCAAGTTAGGCTGACATGGTGTCTTGTACCTAGAGTATTGCAGGAACTTTCGGAGTGAAGCACTGAGAAGCTATTTGATCTGGTTTCTCAGTTCCCAGATAGCCTAGTTGAAAGAGAAAGCTGCAATAGACATTGAAAGCACAGTGTTAGCTACTGGGCTTTCTGAGGCTTGCTGGTGGAAAAAGTTGATTTTGGATGTCCTACATATCCAGAGTGGTTGTGTAGACTAAAAATGAACCCTTGATGTAAGGATCTGGCAGGTTCCATGCTTCTGGCTCTCCCCTCGTTTGTACTTTCCTTCTCTTTGCAGGTTTTTCCTTTCAGTCATCCCGGCTCTGCCCTCTGCGAATGGCAAGCTTGTCTCTCTATTTTGTGCTCTGTTGCCTGGACATTTAACAAAGCACTTTGCATCAGGAGAGAGGAAACAAAGAGTGTACCTCTGCTCTGGATCTATCTTGTGTTGCAGCTGTTGTTTTTAGGTAGGATTTCAAGTCCAGCTGCTCCTTACTGACCCTGTGGGAAGTGGCAGGTTGAATCAATTATTTGACATGCACATTCTCTGTTGGCAGGATTCTCGAGAGCCTTATAATGGCACAGATGATGTTACTTACTAGTGCAAAAAAAGTTACAATTGGGTATAGCAATTAATATGCAATTAGGAAGGCATTCTTTTCTGTCCAAGTATTTTTTTCTAGTTATTTTTAGATTTGAGTTGACTGAATGGTTGAAGAATTCCTTTTGGAAAAAGGGAAAAAAAGGGAAAGGGTTAGTATTTTTTCTGCATTAGCTTTGTGTTTTTGTTTTTTTTTTTTCCCTCCCACAGGGACACCGTTACAGCACAGACAGCTGTTATGTAAAACCAAATCAGATTCGAAATGCTGTCAAGCAACTTAGCATCTATGAACTATAATGCAGCCCTCCTATATCTTAATGATGCATTGTTTGTTATACGCTGCATGACTGCTCAAACTTACATCTGTTTAGAGAAGCAGCGAGATTTGAACTTAATTACAGGATATCTCTAAAAACAGTCTGTACATGCTGTGAAGGTATCTTGGTAACTCACTGTTGCTGCTGCCCATGGTAGTGATGCTGCCCGGCAGGTTGCAGGGAGGGAGGGTTGACAGGCGTTAGGCTGTGGGCATGTTGAGATGTCAGCATTATCAGAAATGACAACGTCTGTGAGAGAAAGAAGAGCGCAGTTGTAAGCCCCCTTCAGCCGTCGGCACCACTGCCGAGGCTGCCAACAAGGGTGTCAATTTGTGCCAGCTCCTGGAGCATTTTTTGCAATGGTGACACTTGCTGCTTTGGAAAGGGATTGAGGCAATCGGTGCATTTCATGCGGGCCACCAAGCAGCCCCTGCTGCTATCTGCGTCACCTGGGCTGTGTTTGAGCTAATGGAGTACGAGCAAAAAGGGCTTTATGCTTTATGATAATCTCCTGAGCTCTTGCATCTCCGTTTCAGACTACATTAGAATTACATGGGTGCTAAGTCAACTTAGTAGTTTAGAGCTGTTGGTTTTTTTCCCGGTTTATTTTCTCCTGTTCTAGAAAGGTGATTTTGAAGAAATGTTCTGTGGTTAATGAAAACATCTATGAATGTAAAGCTTTGTGTTGTGTATAATTTAGAAAGTTTCATCAAATGAAAATATATGGCAAGTATAGGGTCTTGCTGTCTGGGTGACCTTCATGGGCTCTTGCTAAAAGAGGTCAAATTGGATCTCTGAACTTAAAACCACAACTAAACTAATTAACATGGGAGGAAAAGGTTAGCAAATGTGATATAATTATTCATAGAACTGGGTCATAATTTCTTTTTCAGTTCGTTTTCTAGCATGTTGCCACACCACAGCACTTTCCATTAATAATGAAGACATTTTGGAGAAATATTATTAGTATCTGGTTGGCTGTAGTTAATTGACATATTATTGTATTCCAGCACGTTCTGCCAGGGACTGCTGTGAATGGCCTAAGGGCTTCTAGGGAGAACTTAAGCAGAGATAACCAAAGAAGTTATTTTAACTTTAACAGTTCTTCAACTCTGTATACCCTGATTCTAGAAGGCAATTTACTAAAATACACAGAGAATTTTGGTTTAGAAAATACTGATGTAATGGTCTTAATAAATTTTGTCTGTGGGGACGGCACATAAGCTCCTGTAGGAGTAGGGCAAGGCACTGAGCATTCAGAGTGTTTTAAAATCTGAGTGGCTAAACGACATAAATCCATTTACTTATGGATTTAATCCTGGCTGCTTTGTCAAAAATTGGAGTAATGAATTGACAAGGAGTTTAAGAAATGAACCATGTATGTAACTGAGGCATGCTAATTACTGTCTTTACTCCCCCTCAAACTTAACAGAGCTTAAAATGAATGAATCTTTGTTTTTAGAAAGAGGACCAAAGAAGAGAGTCTGCATGAAGGGGGATGGGGGTTACTTCTTGAGAGAACAGTTTTGTGAAACAAGATTAGTAAGGGGATAGCAAGCCTTTCACCTCCAGGTCACCAATTCAAATCCAGACCATTTTGTTCATGTCTGAGAACTTCTCAGCCTTTGCACTAGCCTGGCCTGTGTAGAATAAGATGCAGAGTGTGGTTTTGGTCCCTATCGCAGCTGACGTGACTCTAGTTGTACTGATTAATATTATGTATTTAGAGTCTGCTCCTGAGGTAGCAGCACCCAGCTGGAGGTTTTGCTATTCTCTCCAGAGTAGCTGGGATTAAGCACAAAATAGAAAACGGCAGCCTCTAGTGCTGCTAGTTTCAAGTGTTCATGGACATTTAAAGGAATTTCTTCTCGGATGTGCTTATGGAAGGAAATGGAAAGCCAGAACTTCAAAGGAACTGAGCTATTTGATCACGGAACGTTTTATTGTGCAGTTAATTACGTAAAATAGGCTGAGCTGAGATAGAGCTCTTAGTGATTTTTTTTGCTGTGTGTATAATTAGATATACCGAGCTGTTTCCTCAGCTGGTGTCAGTCTGCTGAGCTGTATTTAAGTCAATTTGCATCAGCTGAGTAGCTGGACCCCGATATTTAAGGAACCATTGACTGTTTATTATGCCACAGAACATGCAGCCAACCCCTGTACCCTAAGGAAGCTCAGGCCAGGATGTACAAAGTGAGAAACATAGTACTGTCTTCATTTTTAAAGTAATGATGGGCTAATTTCAACCTGCAGCACTTTTATTTGATGCTTATTTGAAGCTATAGCAATAGGATATAGAGGTAAAGATGTTTTGGGGATGTACTTACGTTTTGGTACTTTGGAAAGGAACTTGTGGTGAAGGGTTTTGATCTCTTTAGGCTGTGACCAGGGGGCAAAAATAGCAGACGTGGAGAAGTTTAAGGTCAGGGAAAAAGAAAACAAAAAAAAAGCACAGACTGAACTCTAGAAAGGCTCTTATCAGTGAGTAATGTAGGAATAAAGTAGTAATTGAGGTAATGGAAGTTGATAAGGAACAGCTAACACCGCTCTGGTCCTGCTTTCTGTTCTTCCAGAAATGCTTTACATTTTAAAAACAGGGAAACTCCTGTATGCAAGCTTGCAGAGTCTTATTTTAGAAGACACCACTAAAAACATCAACCTGCCAATGTTTAAGAATTTAAGTTTGAGGCCAATGATACTCTGATGCATCCTACAGCTGAAAATGCAGCGATCTGAAAGAGTAACAGCATTCTGTATTAATTAAATGTTTAGAACAGTACTTCCTTTGAGTAATGCTCAAGACATCCATGAATATTTGTAGTACTGTATGCCTTGAAGTGCCCAGTTTCTTGCACTCTGCTTATATGTTCAATACAGCCAGAAACGGGATCGACAGAAGCATTAAAAACATTTTAGAGAATGTCAATGTCTAAGCCATTGGGCATAAAAGTCTGGTTTTGTTGATTTGAAATAATCAGGGATGTTCTGTCCTCAACATTAATTCAAGAAATAGAGATTTGTGTCAGTTGAGAGGCCTGACTTTGCCATCAGTATACACATGGTAGTATTTGTGTGCTGAGTGTGTGAGACTGCTTCCTCTGTACTTTGCACCCAGTGAGTTGCTGCTTTTCTGTACCAGAGAAGAGCTGCTTGGGTCTGAAACAGAGTCTTAAGATTAATGGATTCAGAAAAACTGTCTGTGTTCATCTTGTTCCATTCAGAATAAGAAGAAATATCACTCTTTATGGCCTGAATCGTTGTTTGTTCTTAATACTGATGCTTTTTGATAATCTCAGAATAGTTATGGTATTAGAATTGTATCTTCATGCACGGACGGGGCAGGAATGAGTTGTACAACTTCTGAAATAATTTCATTTCACTTTCCTGATTATGTATGGGGATTCAGTAATAGCCTGCATTCCTCTGTGGTGTGAAAGCAGGTTAGTTGAAAAGTTTATAATACACCTAGTGATCAATGAAGTAACAGTAATTTACCTCAGAACTAATTCTGCTTAGAAAATATGATTTGCCTCACACTAATTATTTCTGTATTGTCCTTATTTGCATCACAGGCATTTCACTGCTCTTCATCTTAACTTATTAAATCCTTCTTGCTCATGCATGAATCTGGACAGCTGGATACCACTAATGGGGCAGCTAGTGCTACCCAGTGGTCTATAATCAACATTCTGTTGCCACACATTAGCATCACACCACATGCCTAAAAGGACTAAAAATTTGATTTGTGAAGCAACAGCTGATTAGTGGTGATTAACAAAAAGACTAGGGGGTGGTGGATATTGTGTAACACTGCTTCCACCCTTTCAGGATCCAGCAAAGAATGGCATATCTGGAATGTCAGTGTGAACAAAAATAAATGAACCATTATCTAAATGCTTTTATCACTAATCATTTCTCTAAGGTTGCTTAAAACTAAAAGCATTTAATAGCATTTAAATAAAAACAGAGGTGGAAATTATAAAATCATGACAAAGGAGGTCTGTTTATTTTAAATAAAACATATGTCAATTTGTTTATCTGCAATGTCAAAGCAATACAAGATGCCATAACCATGATAAATATATAAAAATATAATATTAAATATACCTTAAATGCCTTGCAAAATACAAGAGACTCCCACACCCTGAGGTAAATTGGTCATCTGTAAAGGGAGTTCATTTTAGATGCACAGTGAGATACATCGGAAAAACTCAGGTTGCAGCAGTCAATATCGAAAGACCACTGAAAAGTATATTCAACAGTTTCTGTATAACCCGATTATACCTTTGTAATAGCTCCATTTCTTCAAACCGCTCCATATGCGTTATCTACAGTGGTAGGCAGAACTATCTGCACTTTGAAGTTTTGGATGGCAATGCCTGTCTTTATTTAAAAAAAAATATTTTTTATTTAAAAAATATATATATATTTTTTTTCCAACAAAAAAGAAGATGTAATATACCTGTGTCTTTCACATCTGGTAAAGGTTAAAAAGCTAGCAATGAAAAAAAATAAAATATCCAAATATTATACAAAAAAGTGCACACGTTACTCTCTTCCTTCTATCATACTCCCATTGGCAGCTAGTAAAAAGGCAGAAGTATTTGCTTTAAAAAGTTGGGAAGTAGGTGAAATACTAGTGAAATACTAGTTGCTGCTCTGAGCAGTAATAAACCACAAAGTGATGTGAATTACAGACCTGATGGTGCACTTGTGAGGTGACTGCAGACAGAGAAACCTAATGCAATCAAAGTGTACATAAATAGCCTACTGATGCACAAACTGCTTCAGTTTGTCATTGCAGTGGACATTATTAAGATAATTATTTTATCCTTCATGACTTATTATTCTGTTGTGCTGTTATATAAATCAATCTGGTCTAACTAATATGTTTTGAGGGACAATTTTCATCTCTTCTTACAGAAGAGGATTATTGTGGAAGGCAGCCTTATTAAAGACTTGTCACTTCAGAGATCTGGTGACAATAAACGCTTGGCTGTTCATTTACTGGCAGGACACGTTTCTGTTAAAAACAAAAGCAATGCAGGAAGTGGCATGTAAAAAAAAATAGGCTGTCTAGCTTGGTGTCTTGGCCGGTTCTATTTCTTGTCATTTTGCTTCAAATCATGTCAAGTTGGGCTTCAGACAATGTCTTTGGGACATTTTGTTTCACCTTCAGAAGCACAGGAGGTGCTTCTCTAAAGTGTATAAAATGCAGATCAGGATGGAAGGTGAAATTAATTCTTGACCCAGGTCTTTTGTTTACATCTTATCACTTTGATATTTGTTTGATTGATTGAAAATTGCAATGTGAAGTTGTACAACGAGATCATAGTTCTGTATTCCAGCAACAGTGCACTCCTGTCCTGCTCCCCATCTCTCATCCAGCCTGGAAGTACTCGTGTGCTGGGTATCGTGGCTTGCTAGCCAAGGTCTGGTGCTGCTGGGGTAGCTGTGGTGGTGGACAAAACCAAGGCTTTTCAGGGATGTGCAGAAATGTTTTCGGGCCACGTGTTTGTTAGTGTCACTCAGGCAGTGTAGATGGATTTGTGTTCCGCTGTGTAAGAAATGCATCTTTTCCTTCTGGAGAGGTCGGTGTGCAGCCTGTGTCCCTGCGAATTGTGGTGAAACTTCAGACTCAAGGCAAGGTGTTAGAGCTGAGTTTGAGCACCACTCCTGCCACAAGGATGAGGGCACCAAGTCCTGAAGTCAGGAAAGCGTATCTAGGCCTCCAGGTTATGGTTAGTTCCTTGCTGTGTATTTCTTGCTCCTTTTTTCTGCCTCTCCCTAGCTTAGTTACCTTCTGTGTACCTACGCGATATATGACGTTTGGGTGAAGGTTCTCTTGTTTACTGTCTTTCATTTTCACTTCATATGCTGTAATAAAATCCAGCAAAGTGTTGTTTGTACTTGGTAGACATCTGTGTATGTTTTGTGCTTATATAGAAGTGTTAAGGCTGACCTGTGAATGTCATCAAACATCCCCCTCACTCCCAAATAGTAATTAAAATTGCAGTGACCTTAGCAAGTACTGGGGGGTGACGTATTGTTAAGTATATGTTGTACAGGCCTTTGAGGGGATCAAGGACTGTAGTTACGGTTTTGTATACCAAGAGAGAAATCAATTTGTTGTGCACTGCCTTGTACTCTCATTTAGTATCAGACCTAAGTTCTTTACAGTGATCTGTGGTCCCTCTGACTGCATAAAGGTACCACATAGGGTGTTTCCTATTTCATGAGAATACTGAAAGGGTTTTCTCAAAAAGAAAAAAAAAAACACATTAAAAAAAAATCTCCTTGTGACCTAAACATTTTCCAGATGATTATGAACAATCAGCCATCCGTAACTGCCACTGCAAACACCCAGGTAAATATATTCCACCTTTTTCATGGGCACGTGGATCTTTCAACTATTTACTCAGCTTGTTAAATGGAGAGTTGCACGGGAGAAGAAATACGAGTAGGTCGTGCTAACTTCAGAAGGAAACAAATTTAGTGGAAGTGAAATTCCAGCAAAAGTCATGCTGGTAAATGTATACAAATGATTGTGTGACCGAGGTGTTTTGAGTGACTTGCATACACCAAAGTAAACACTGCAGCTCATCGTGGCCTTAACGAGACTTGAAACAGTTGCCATATACACCTGTTGTGTTAAATTAGTTGTTTGTTTGTTTTTGTCATTTATGACTTTACTAAATATAATCTGATTTGTCTACATGACTTTAAGAGATTTTTGATTAAACTGACCTGGTTCTCAGTAATGATATGAAGCAATGCTTCATCGTTGTAGTACAAGTCATGTGTGAGAGCGGAGACTTTATAGAATATTTGTCAATAAATTCTGCAGATTTTTTGGTCTCTGGGGCACTAAGAATCAAGCAGTGCTTGCTGATTGGTCTGCACATACCAGTTCTAGACGTATGTGTAAAAAACAGTGGCCAATATAAAAGGCTATTTATAAACAATAAAATATTAATCAGTAATTATTTACTTGGCTGTTTTCTGTGAATAGAAAAAAATCAGAGAAGTGACATTCAGCTGTTTAGAATACAGTAAATACCAGCTTTGTTGTAGCTTTGCTTCCAGTGAAAATGAGTCAACAGGGAGGCCACAGGCTTCTTCCCGGAGGAGCACAGACCATTACGTTTGGTAAAGCCTCCTGCGGAGGGACTCCGGGACCTACAGTTTTGGGTGGGCTTGGATGGAAATGCATGGATACTTAAGTTTTTGTTGTAGTTAAGCCTCTGGGTGATGGTCTGGGGGCTTTTAGGTTTGATCATTGCTAAAACATCTACAATTTTTACATTTTAAACTAAAAAAAGTAAAAATGACAATTTCTGGTGATAGCTTCTATGTGCACTGTATGGCAAGCACTTGAACTTGAGAGAAGGCACCCTCAAAACCTACTGGATCAAAACCTACTCTCTGGAATTCAGTGTTTTAGTAGCATTTCGCATCTTTGGAATGAAAGTAGAACACAAGGCGTTGTTTATTATTGTAATTATAAGCTCAATAAAGATGACAATAGGCAGCAAGTTTAAGGTAGGTCTGCCAAAGTGCTCCATGTGACAGCTCCTTATACTTGTCAGCAGTTTTTTTCCAGAAGCAATTTGCTTTAGTGAACAAATTCAGCAAACGAACACTAATATATTTGCATACAGCAAAACAGCAGTGACTGGCAGTTGTTGATAAAGATGCATCACCCTCTGGTTTTGTTTCTCCTCATCCACATGGAGGTGAACTGGGAATGTGCAGGCTTTTTATCTCTTCCACATGGATTGTCTTTGTACAATGACAACACTGCAAGGCCAGGCACTCATTTCTCATTTTGTGTAACAGTGAAAAGAGTCAATTATTTCTGGTGCTTCAGAGGCTGGTCTTCTGTAAGAATACTTAAAAAAAAAAAAAAAAGTAGTGGCTGCATATTAAAGGGCTCAATGGCTTTTCTCAGTGTTTTTCTGTACCTCCCTCATCACCCCTCCCCCCATGAAAGAAACAAAGCTGCAGCTTTCAGACATTCATCATGAACATTAATTATTTTACTATCTTTGGCTTCCAGGACGAGGAGATTATGAGGAATGTAATAAGCATTTTGTTTTTTTTTTTTTTTTTAAAAAAAATGATTCATATTTAATGTGGTTAAGTAGGAGTACTGGGTCAGCAAGTGAGGGGAAATACACATCAAGAGAGCTCATTGGATTTTGGAATAAATATTTTATTTCATAAAGCACTCCTTAATTACATATGGGTAAATACATCTGGGGAGTGTGAAGTGGCAAGGTCTTTATCCCCAAACTTCTTTCTCTGGTCTAGGCTGGCAAAATCTTTTCAATCCTGAAGTAAAAGTTACTTTGGGGAACAAACTGTGATTCATATAGTGCGGAGTTATGAGTTAGTTTGATTCTTTGTAGTTCTGTTTACTTTTTGATGTAGGACAAGATCCCTTCAACATTTTGCAGCAGCAATGCTTGCATAATAAAAGCTTTAACAAATGTATTGGTTGTAAGGGACCTAAATGCAATCTCCCTTCTGAAGAAATCCTAAATGAAGTCTTCCTGTACTGTCATTATTATGGAGGGATGCTACAATGAACTGATAATTACTTGTCCAGGCAGATTTATAATTTAATTCACATACTGATTCTTTTAGAAGTGACACTGAAAATATTCCTACCAGATGCCAATTTAAAATCATACCTAGAAACCAAACCTTACTGTGAAAAACACGACAGGATATGTCTTTTTGAGTAACATCAAAGATCTCTAGAGATAAGTTGACAGGGAAGTTATTTAAATCTAGATGTATCCAATGTCCTTGTAGTAGAAAACTAAGTTTTCCAAACAGTGGAAGAATTTGAATTTCAACTTCAACTGCTGAATAAAATATGTAAAAGAATTTTTTAAAAAAAAAATATATGGAGACAGTGTACAAATGAAGAAAGTCTCTCAGCACCAAAGTGTAATTACAGTATCACTGCCACTTCTCAGCTCCTGGCAGTGAGGCTTGGACAATTTATTGCATGTGAAGACCAGGCACTATGTGACGTCTAATGTACAGCCCATTTATACAGCTGTACGCTCTGGCCCCTGTCAGGATGTGATTACAACTATATCTCAGCAGATTTTCATTGCTGAATTGTATACTACAAAATTCCATGAGAGAATTGGACCATATTGGTCCAGAAAATTGTTGTGGTGTTGGATTGTGTCTTGAAATTTAAATCTGAATTCCTTGAATCTGGAAGTTAGCACTGGCAAATTTGCCAGCTTTACTTGTACAGTGATTATTACTGCTATATTGTAGGAAGCTCTCTGTGCTTCCAGACAAGGCATGAGAGCATGCCTCTATGAGAGTAATGCTAAGGAGGATGTTGTCTGCAAGTATTCTCTTCTTTTGGTCCTTATATCTCCGTAGCATAACAGAAGGTCAAAATGGACAATAGAGTGGAGTCATCAGTGAATTATTCTCTTTCACCTGTGAGTATGTCGCACAATTTTTGTAATTTCCTCAAGGATTATTAAAACCTCCCTTGAGACCAACAGGAAACTTCTGAAGTTTTGGGTGAGTTTACCATCCCCTTTTTCTGCATCAGTTTAGGCGGATGCAGCTTGTTACTCTTTATGAAAGATAAAGATAAAGTTTACATATGGACTGTATAGGGGAGAGGATGTTGTGGTTTAAAAATAGGTTATTTTTCTATGCTGAAAGTCTCCATGGGCCTGAGAGCATAGTGTATATGTTTTGAGAACTCTGAAAATTGCCTGTTCTTCGTAGAGTAGGCATGGTGCCCTGAAATGAGAGGACACCGAGCCTTTAACTTTTTGTTTGTTTGTTTGTTTGTTTGTTTTTAATAAATATAGTTTAGTCAACATCAGTAGCAGTTTGTGTTACTTTTTCCCACAAGTTCAAGACATTCTACGGAACATTTGCTTGATTGTTTTGCTGTTACTGTTGGTCAGATGCATACACATCTCCCTTCCCTGCAGCTGCCTCTCTGGTGCTGAAGGTGATTTTTGAAGAGCAGGCAGACAGGTGACTGTCTACATCTGAGAAGAAAGTCACAGCTGACATTTTATGTCAGTTCACACTAAAATAATCTGTTGCAGAGGGTTCAATTTTCATCTGTCAGAGCATTTTCTGCTGCTGGGGAGGGTGAAATTGAACTGCTCTGTGGAGGGAAGGCTCCATTTTTCCTGAGCAGGTGAATTGCATGACTGTGGTCACTGTGAAAGTTCTTCTGGACTGAGCTAGGTGAGATGGGCAAGCAAGCTCTTGGAGGATAATCAAATAAAAAGTGTTCATGTAGTGCCTTTTTTCTACCTCTGTTTAGAAGCAAGGTGTAGATTATCTTGCTGTGGGATAAATTATTTCAGAATACTGTCTTCTTCCTTTGCCAGATAATACTACTAATAATTATTATTATTATTTTTATCCCTGTGTTGAGATTAGTGCAAACTCCAGAAGAAAACTCAGTTACTGAGAGGTCTCTTAGGTAGAGATTCAGGTAGCGTGTAGTATGAATGCTACCTTCAGTGCCCTTTTTTTAAAAAAAATCCCCAGTGATTTTACTCTGTTCATTCTCTTACCAGTTTGAGAGAGAGTTTTATAATACTTCCATCATCTTCTAGGATACGAGGGATAGAAAGTAGCATCTATAAAACATAGAGTGATTCAAGAACTTAATAAAACTGAATAAAACTGGGATTTATTATCATATTTTTGTAATTTTGCCATTATCCCCTAAGTGGAGGATGAACACAATACACTCAAATATTTTACCTATGCCTATGTTACTCAGATGTTTGTCTTATTTCAAGCATATCTCATACATCTACAAAGCAATCTCTCATTAACTTTCAATGAGGACTCTCAAAAGCTTTCCATGAAAACTGGTGTCCTGAATAATCAAGTAACCTTTGGAAATGTAACCAGAGCTCCTAAACAGTGAAGTACTTCTGACAATTTTACTTCAGCTGGGCTCCGATACCTCAGATGGAAATACAGACACATCTGAACTGCCAGGACTGTGCCTCAGAGTAATTGTCACCATATGTCCACTGTCATTTCCAGTCTAAGGTTCCTTCAGCCAATATCATACTGTGATGGTGCTACTACGTTGTAGGCTGGTCTGTGGGCACTGTGCCTAGAAGAAAATCAGTGTACCTTAAAGCAAAATGATAGCACTATTATTTTAGAAGGTCACTGAACATCTTTTTGGCATCTGGCATTTATATATTAAATGGGGAACCCTTCAAAATGACATTTCAGGTAATGAAAGCTAAACTGGTTTGAGGCCTGGTACATACCCATACAGTGTTGAACCAATGCCAAAGCACATCACTGCTTTTCTGTGGGATCAGTGGCATTTAAGACCTGATATTACGAAACCATCACATTCAGAAATTCATGCCTTCTACTGAAGACAAGTTCGCTGTTGTTACTTTGTGGTACTCTAAAGACAGATTTCTCCAAATCTTTCAATTTAGGCTTGGTTCTTTTCGTAGACTGGTTACAACTTATAATGCAGTCCTTGTGGTGACAAGCTTATGTTATTCCAGAAGGCCCACTGGGGCCATCGTAGTAGTTCATGTCCCTAGTTGGTAACTGTCAGGTTCCTCGTCATGGGTGAGTGCTTTGAGGGGGCATGAAGCTGGATTTTTTTAATTTATTTTATTATTATTATTATTTTTAAATGGATCCCAGTAGCAGATAGTCTGCAGTAACAGACATGAATGGATCATGCAAATCCCTGGTGTAAATCGTTGATCTGTTGTGCCAGGTTTGTTTTCAGGTTACCAAGAGCCCATTCCCAGTACTGGAACGTTTGTTTTTTTTTCTTTATATGAAGCAACTGATTCAAACACATCTGAAAAGTAGAAGCCCTCTGAAGTGGCCTGTTGCATCCTTGTGTGCATAGCAAGGAAATGAGACTGGAGATTTTACTCAGTGGAAAAGTATTGAACATATGACTTTACAGAGCAGGACAGTTTGCCGAGCTGTCTTTATAAACCTTCTCATTCTGAAGCCACGTTTCCTCAGCAGAATATATGCAAAACATTTGGTAGCTAACATGCCTTTTAACTAACTACTCTGTATTCCCATTTCACTCTGCCTGTTTGAGCCTTCTTTGATTTATGGTTTCCTGAATTTCAGACACATCAGTCTATACATATTATTTTTTTTTAACCCATTCTCAGCAAAATCACTGAAGCTGTGCATAGAAGTGGAGATTCCCACACATGTACTTTCAAACTAAAGTAGTTATTTAACTTGTCCTTTGCTTCCAAGCAGGCAGAATTTTGATCGATATATTTACTATGAGGAAGGCTTGAGCCTAAGGAGAAATCCAATCAAATGATGTTCTCTTCATTGAGAAAGCATTTATCATTTGGCTATGGAACTATCTAGGATGCTGCAAAATTATGACTTTTGGCAAAGGTACAAGAAGAACATAGAAAGATGAAAGAATTGCATGGTATGCTTGCAGTCCAATAAATACCCATGTGCCAGTAAATCAGTAGTACAAGGTAAATATTAAGCTGCAAATCAGCTACATGAGACCCCTGTTGATCATATAATGTAATCCTGATAAACTGTTTAGTTCTCTGTTGTAAGCAGATCTCTCTTCCAGACTGTTATCTAAGCTCATCTCCTTCCTGAGTTTTAAGAAGAAAGAAAATGATAAGGAATTTTTTCCTAAGTTTGGTTGCTCAGAGAATTGATCCCTCGCGATTGTTCAGCACGTGCATAACAGCTTGGAGGAATAAATCTCTTGCTTTTATGAACCCATGGAGCACTTGCTGCTTTTTTTTTTTTTTTTTTTTTTTCCTGAGCTGGATGAAGCCCTTCAGGCAGGCAAAAGCAGTCAGCCATTTATGTCTGTTTAACTCTTAGTTCTCTATTTTTTTTTCATTTAAATCTTTCACTCTGCAATGGTCCTTTAAATTCAGATGAAGCCATCCTCTGAATATTTCAGAGGAGAGAAAAGTGTGCATACGTGTGTGAATACACGTATAAGCATTTAACAAAGATGTTATATTTTCCTCATATTTAATGATAAATTGGGGTTGGCCCTCTTTCAGGAATTAGCAATAGAAGAAATGATAAAAATTCACCATTTAGCTTAGCAATCTGTGTTTCATTGGCTACACTGAAATGGGAAAAAAGTAGCTTGCAAGTCATTGTAAATGTGCTTGTAACTTGGAGATGTGCAGGAAGTAGAGGGAAGGTGTAGAAACTGTCAAATATTTGTATTATTTTGTCTTTTGTTTATTATCTCTGCTTGCAAAGTGACAGTTTCTATGGATTTGGCATAGGAAGAAGGATTTGATTGATTTGTGATGTCACTGTTGTAAAGATTCATGCTGAGTAACTGATTCTCTGGCTCAAACACCGGTTCAAAAATGTAAGCCTATGAAGTAAAAGGCAGTTATGGTTCTAATGAAATGGTGAAGAAATGTCCCATGTTTTAAATTGTTTTGGTAGAAGTTAAATTATGGAACCTACCTAGGGAGCTAGATAAATTATATACCATTTCTTAGGATGCTCTAAATGCAATAGGTGCACTATTTTTGTGTGTGTCAGAACATGACCATCTCCAGCATTTAGTTGTCAACAATGTTCCTTTTTCTTTGTAAGAGTTCATGCCAAAGCCCTATGTTATCACTCAACCTAAATACTTGATACAGACTTCACATTTCTCATTAATTTTTTAGTATTCATTATGTCCTCTGTCTTGGAATATATAATCCAATAATATCTATAGCAATTATGTAGATGATCATCTGTAAAATATTATGATATAGATTTTTGCATTAGGCTTCATTCTCTAAGTTTCTGGCTCCCCTCTGAGTGTTGGTCCTTAGAAGATGATCCTTCCTCTTCAGTAAATGACTTTTCAATATTGAATTTGCTTTGTATTAGGATAGTTGCCTTCCTGTGTTTATCTGAGCTTGTTTTTCTTTCATCTGGACATTTTCAGGGTATGTCTTACATTTTGATATGGAGTTCCTTTTCCTTTGGCACTTCTAATCCAACTGAATTTAAGCTATGGCATTAAAAAAGATCGCCAGCATTAAATTGGCTCTTAGAGTCTTGAACCAAGCTTGGATGTGTTCTCTTCTTCTACACAGAAGCAGCTTTTAAAATATGGTACAAAGAGCTCTGACTAGATAATGTTCACTTCCTTCCTCCCAGGCATATTTCCAGCCAAATGTTTCTTGCCACTAAGGAGACTCAGCTACAGATCACGTCACAGAGAAAGCTACAAATGTTCCTACTTGTGTCTTTCCCCAGACTGCAAAATGAGTCAAATTCTTGGATGGAAGAGCCCAGAAATTCACAGCTTGAACCAGAAAGAAAACTTTTCAAGTGTCCCCATTCATTTTAAGATAAATGCAAAATACATTCCGCTAACATTTCAGCTCAGCACCCTGCTGACCCCAGGTCCCTGCAGAGACAGCTAGAGGAGCTACACTACAAAGAACGAGCATCATGATGTCTTTTCTTCTGATGGCTTCTCTGCCTGAAGGGAATGGGTAATATTTTCAGCCCCCTTTCTACCTGTTGCCAACAAGAAAGTGGAAGTGTCCATGGAAATGGCATCCTGCTCCCAGAAAGAAAAACAAACAAACCCTAGATATTTTTGATCGGGAGCCTGTTAGAGTGTATTTATTTACAGCAACATTTCTAATACAATACAGCTTCTCTCTGCATCCTTGTAGTGTGTCTGCCTTCCTCCTTGCCCTTGTAGCTCTTCCATTGCTGAATCCTAATTTAGTGGCAAGCAACAAGTGTTTGTTCAGTATCTCTCCAAGTGTTATCTGGACCTGTTTTTATGAAGTAGGCCTTTGCTCCTCATGGTGGGGTTGGCCACCACAAGGTCTACTGGTAGGATCCGTTATCACATGCAGTCGCTGCACCATTGTTTACGGTGCTTTTTTGTGGAATCTAATGTCATGTTTTCTCCGCATATCTTTTTCTTTGTCCAGGTTTCTGCTTTTCCTTAATTAGTCTTTCTAAAAGCAGAATCAACTTTAGGCGCTTGATGTGGGGAAGTGCAGTTTACACTCCCCATCTCATGACGTGCTGTCCTCTTCTGATGGATGTCAGTGCAACGATTCCTAGACGTTTTGCCAGAAGCAGCATCTGGCTCTTTGCCATTCTCCTCAGGAACTATATTTGCAGCTTTGAACTTGCCTCTGTATATATCACACAGTTAACGTGTCACTATCTTCCATTAGCCTTCTCGACTGCTGTGCACTTGGTTGGCAGTTTCCAAAGGCAACCTTTAAATTTTCAGTAAATTGTAGTCTCTTTATTGTGAGTTCTTTTGAGAATCCAACTTTCAGGAAGGATCCTGTCTTTTTATATATCACATTGCAAAGCGCAGGAGTTCAGGTTACACATTCTTGTGCAAAGTAAATAAAAAGATCTATTGAAGACTGCCTGAGAGCTGTCAGAATTTCTGCATTGCTTTTACATGGTGTTACTTCCTGATAAAAACAATACTTTTTTTCTCTACCATCCCCTATAAATCCTGAAGTGCTCTACTGCTGTGTAATGTGTGTGAAGGGTTTAGAATTGCTCCATTTTTATGTCCCTAAAAACACTGGTAATACACACATCAGCCTTAGTTGTGGCAGCAAAGACTTTCTGTTATGAAATGCATCCTTAGTTGTTATAGGCATATCGATGGGAAATAGCTTACTATTTTACTAAATTTTAATTCTGGGTTTATTGGCTTGGCATGGCTAATAGGCAGGTATTTTTAAGGAGTCACAGGATGAAGCTACTGTAGTACAGAGTGCTTTGTTTCCTCTAAATGAGGATGGGTTTGAAAAATTGGTTTCATTTTTTATGAAATTTTCATGTGGCTTATTCAGCAAGAGAGTTAATGCCTGGTAGCTGTAGAATCATTTTGTTTATCCAAAATGAATTATGCATGAATTTACACCTAATGTAAGAGCAGCACCAGTTGTGATTAGATCAATATCCATTTTGGATAAAATTCACCTCCATGCTAGCGTCCAGTTGAAGGCCTATGCATCACTTAAGTGCTAATTTAAAGTCTTAAATGAGTCTGAAGTGGTTCACAGGTTTTATGCTCTCTCTGCACAGGAATGAATTTTACCCAATACGCACACAGAAGACACATGCCAAATGACCTTGATGCCTCTGCAAAAATACTTAGTCATTTTTGCTTCTGATAATTCTGCTTTTTGCTAATGTGATTTTACTATGAATTTTGCATAGCTTGCTTGCCTTAGAGCATGAGGTACTGGCATCATATAATAACACAAGAATCTTAGTTTTCATGGAAAAGGAAAGAGCTTTCCTTTCCTGCTGGCTACAGAGGAAACTTCAAAGACCCACACTAAAAGGCTGGGTCGCGTTTACTTTTGTTGGACTGGCATCATAAGATAATTAACTTTTAGAAAAGTACGAGATGTGGCGTGTTAAATTTAAGATTGTCCTCAAGTCTTTTGTCATGGTGCAATCTGGCTCACAACAATCAGAGATTGATATGTGTTTGGATTGTGTTGGCAGTGTGAAGTTAATTTGTTGCTGATCGGTGCCACTAATGAAGCTTCTTTGATGTAAACAGAATATTAAGTATTTATTTGTGCATGTGCTGGAGCAATCACGGAGTTTTGACATAGGCAAGTTAGATGCGAGCTTAGATAAGCACTGGGAAATAAACACTTCACACACAATGTAACTGAGGCTCTGGTGTTTTCCTTTACTCTAGTGGTAAGGAATCTTACTTGGTGAACACTGAATAGCAGCAAGAGACTATGACTGACTATGAGTGCTTGTTTGCTTTCACAAGCAGCTGTACTCACTAATGGATCCTCCAGCCTCAACAGGATCTGTATATAAGATTTTGCACTTACATGAGTAAATAGGATTTTATTCTGGTTTACTCAGTAAGTTATTTTTTGTTTAACGTTGTTATGAAAGGATCAAATGCTTCTCTGAAGCTGCTCCCAATTCACTCCTGAGAACTGGACTTTTAGTTTACATGTCAGTTGATTCAGCATGGAAAGAATCGTCCTCTCACACAAATTTCTTACACTTCAGGTTTTATTCTGTCAAGTTTTTCATAGGGAGCACTGGTGTAAAGAAGAGAGCAAGTGCTGATACAACTGAGAGAAAAATAAATGCTAAATTACATCAGCCAGCTTGTTTGTTGAATGAATGGTGGTTATATTTGGAGTTCTTCTGCATGGGAAGTAGCTGCTCATATAGTTTCCTAATTCTTTGGGTGCTTTAAAACCTTCAGTGCTAAGACTTAGCCCTGTGAAGCTCTTTTTTTTTTTTTTTTTTTTTTTTTTTTTTTTAAAAACCAAATATATGTCAAGGCAAAATGAGCTTTTTGCTAAACCAGGCTAAACAGAAATCTCTTCCTCTTGCTGCTTATTGTTTTATTTTGTTTTATTTTGTT